>NC_092803.1:11589235-11900183 GCF_040954645.1 Diabrotica undecimpunctata | reverse complement strand
ATCTGTGGTCGTTGCAGTCGTAAGCTATTAGTCCTTCTGCCTGGTTTGAGGTTACTGCTGCCAGGAATACGATAGTTAACAATGTAATCGATTTTGGAACGGTATTCATGGTTTTCTTTGCGGTTTCTGTAACAAATCGCACTGTTATTACTGCCCGAGCAGTCGCACTCCGTAAGCAACTTTTGCTAGCATTAGTACCTTCTACGCGTAAGTACAAAGCGCATCTTAACCTATAATTACTAGTATAGCTGCTGATTGCAGACAGTTGTAGCGATAGCTTTACATAGATTTGACATAAACTAACATACATTGTATTGCACATTAGTATGCCTTATGAACATAACTAATAAATAAAATTGATATTTAAGTACTTATTAAAAGATTATATTGATAATTGGGACTTTGTATTTTTAAACGATTACAATATACTATATGATATTTCTGTTATTTATACACCCTGTATAGTTGAGTCTTATATTTTTAATTTTAAACTTGTCATCACTTATTGTTTACACTATCATATGTGTACTGAATTCTGCTTTATCTGAAGAATATTTTAATTGACCCTATCTTCAAATGTATTCCTTAAAATTTAAGATTATTACTTAACTCTTTCCCAAAATTTCAAAATAATTCCAAGATAGAATTTAACTTAATCCTCTTGTAAATCCGCGAGGGCGGAATCACGACCAATTCGAACTAGTGGACCAGTACGCCTCGCATCCGCTCGCAGAGCTAAGTCTCGCTTAACTATATAGGACTAGGATATTACAGGGGTCTTCCAGGCCATAGTTCAGTTCTTAAACCCACGGGATATCACATAAACCCAATTTTGTAGCTGATTCTTTTAATCCTACATACGCCTCTGTTACAGCGTTTTCCGTTCTCACAACAATATTGATATCATCAGCATAAGCAAGGATTTGCACTGATTTATTATATATTGAACCAATGGTTGTGATTTGTGACATACGTAGGTATTACTTTTTCCAGAGCCAGATTAAACAGTATACAGGAGAGAGGGTCTCCCTGGCGCAGCTCGTTATTTGGTTTGTTTCAAAAGGTTCAGACAGTTTACCCTGAATTCGTACTCTACATTCAACTTTTTCAAGAGTGAGTTTTGTTAAATTTACCAACTGATTTGGTATTCCTAGCTCTTTCATTGCTTTGAACATTTCCCTTCTATTTACAGAGTCGTAGACTGCTTTGTAGTCCATAAATATGTGATGAATATCTATGCCATATTCTAGTGTTTTTCTAAAATCTGATGAATTGTCGATTTACTGGTATTTTCCTACTATCCGTTCTGCATATGGTGTCATAAGGTGACATAGTACGGTGGAAAATAATTTATACTTAATTCCTCTGTGGTTAGAGCATTCATAGAGCATTCAAGATCTCTTTTTTTCTGTACGGTGCAAAGTATTCCAATATTCCAATCATTGGGGAGGAATTTCTGTGTCCAAGGTATAAAAAGACCAGTTTCCTTTTCATGTAAGTTAGTCTTGTCTATATTTTTAAATGTACAGAATAAAATGAAAGGTTAATAAAAGTAAATAGGATAAAACTAAGAGAAGAGGAGTATTGGCTGAGCTCACAAAAAGTATGTATGAAAAAAGGTGTGAATGATGGAAGGTCATCGTATTCGAGCAACAGGAATAAAGGACGAAGAACACCAAAATGTTGACTTTTACCTTTTATAATTTTTTTCATACGTTTTTTAAGATATGTTAACACTCCTTTAACCATAGTTTTATTTTTAGACTAAAACAACAATTGTATAACTAGTAATAAAAATGGAAATAAATTGAATCTTAAGTTTAATTCTCGTTACAGTGCAGTGAATTATAAGTGAACATACTTATTTTGTTTAAAAAAAAATCAGAAAACGACATTCTATACAGCAAACGCAAAAAAGTTATTTGAATCGTAAAATCATGATAAATAGAAGAAGGAACTTTATAGGGAAATATCTTGCTTTTAGGAATTTATGAACGATCTTGAGGACTTCTTGAGATTCTATTACGTCGTATGTACCTCGAATAATATAAGTCGCAGGAAATATAATATGCCTTTTAGAAATATAATAGTTGAGAATTTGATCCTCCTTCAACTTTTTAGCGAACGAAAGAAATTCTAAAGAACGATGGCTGTCGACCTCTTCTAAGATACAGTGGCGTCGGGGTTTTATCAGGGAAAAGCAAGTTTTCTAATATGAACTTAGACCAAAATTATAAATCTCTTTTAAAATATATTGGTCTTCGAAATTCTCACAAAAATAGGCAATAAATATTTATCTATTTAAAAGATTATTTCTATGCTTATGGTTTAACCTGTGGTATACCCAACTGCTAATTTCAGATAAGTACAACCACTCTTTTATTATGAATAGCTTAAACGGTATTGGTACAATACCCGCGAAAATCCATTGTCTGCTGAAGTTAAATAGGCAAAAAATAGTCGTTGTAGTAAACACAAGCACTCGTAATGTCTTACCTCTCGTAGTGCACAAGTACTTACTTGTATCTAGGCTTGGAAAGTTTGAAAGAAATTCTCGGTGCATACAATTATAAAAAAAAACAACTGCAAGGAAGAGACGAAGAACAAAACAAAAAGAGGTAATATCCAAACAAAAGCAGTTAATAACAGATTTAAAATATCTGACAGAGAAATACCTAAGAAGATCCGACAAAAAGGAGAAGTACGATTACAGGGAAGATTAGCTCGACATATTTTTAAAAAATGGCATAATAAGAAAATGTTAGAGCAGAGGAATAATGCAATAATACGCCCAAATTATAATATCTACAAATATGTGCTTAACGCAGAAGGATAAATAAAGATTAAGGATCCTAGAGAGAAAAATAATTCGAAGAATAGCAAGTCCACTAAACTTAGGTAATTTTCGAACTTTTGAAAGAAGAATACATCGTCAGAAGTCACAAAGACTCAGATGCATGAGACATCTAGAAAGGAGAGAGCCCGAAGCAGTTGTCAAAAAAATCCCCAACTGGAGACCAGTAATAGGTAGATCACGAGCAAGATCCAAAACGAGATGGGGGGACCAGATAATAGAAGACCAAAGAAAGATAGGATTTAGAGAATGGAAGTCCATATCCAAAAAGAGGAAATAATGGAAAAATATTATGGAGAAAACAAAGTCACACAACCAAATGTAAACCAAAAAGTTAATGCGAAATATAAACCAAAAAGTTGACAGATTCACAAGAGGTTAACAGGATTTTGTACATATATTTTTTGATAAAAATTATAATTAGCTCCAGTCATTTTATTTTTGTGATTATCTCCTATTTAAAATTACTTTTGGTTAATGTGTTTTTGATAAACAAATGTATTATAAAAATATGTAGTTAAAATATATGAAGACTTTACTTACGTTGAATATCTTTTGTTATAGCAATCATGTCCAACTGAAAATTGGAGTGGAAAGTAAGCCGGTTTTCTCTAGAAGAAAAAAAATAATGATAAATATATTTGTAATTAAAAATATAGCTGAACTATGAAAAATAATAATAAAGACGATTTACTATATCCAGTTTTACTGCACTCAGTGAATATGTTTGTCACCTGGACAAGTTTCGTCACATATTCATCATAAGGACAAATTCAAACTTCTGATGTAATTATTGTTTAACAAAACATGCAAAATGAAATACATTAAAAGTGTTTGTGTTTTTATAGACCTAAAAGAAATAGAACTGAGGATAGATTTATTGTCGCTGACCGATAAATCTCGAAAATCAAAAATAAAGTTTGTGCCGGGTAGCTCTATTAGACAACAGACTCAGTAAAATACTCAGTAAAGTTACCGTAAAGATAAATTCAGGGCAGACAAATCTGGTGACCAAAAAGACCATTCGATTGTATAATCCTAAATATTTTTGTGTATTAACTTTAATGCAAAATTTTGATCATTCTTGTTCTTTCTTGCCGGAATCCAATCTATTTTTTTTTGTTTCCTTCTCTTTGATATGTTCAGTTTTTTGTTAATAGTTTTTGCTGATTCTTTTGTATTCTACCTTGCGTAGGACGATTCCTATTTAATTTTCGTAAGTTGATTTACCATATTTTTATAAAGCTGTCGAAGCTACTATAAAGAGCCTTGATATAATTATATGCAGGATATGGGAAAACTGCCATATCTAAACCTTATTTCTGTAGATCGTATTACTCTGAAAGTTATATTTATAAATGCTAATAGCTGTCTATAATATCGAATATAGATACTTAATGAAGTAAAAATAATCTACAAATTATTTTTATCTTATCTATCTCTAAAGGACCACTAATTTTTTTTCAAGTTTTCGATAGTTTATTGATAACCATCTGTATCTGCTACAAGGATTTATTTGTTCTGGAGAAACAAGTGCATACAAGATCTATATCTGTTTATTGGAAATTAGTCTCTGAACATTGAAACAGAAGTACCATCGATAAATAAAAGAAAGACGGAAAATTAGAATTGAATATTAGTATATCTAATGATAATATAATATAATCTATAAAATTCAATTTTTAGTTTTAGTTTGTTATAGTATCATTTGATAATGATTTTGTTGATATTTTTTCTTTCGTTTTCAACAGCTTTAGGTAAGGAATTTTTATATTAGCATAATATAATAACTTAATTATGATTGTCTTTTTTTATTATTATCTCATTTAGAATCAAGCTTAGTTCTTAGGTCATCATTTATTGTTTTATTGAGTAGTTCAACTTATCTTAAACAGTTTATTTCTTATGTCCGTATTCGGATTTCATGTGTTCTTGTAGTTGCCCAGATCTTACTTCAATGTGTCTGAGTTGAGTTAATTCTAGAATTTGATCAGTGTATCTTTGCCGGTTTTATTTTCTAGATTCCTGTTCATAACTTGGCATATACTATTGAATTTGATGAATTTCAGCAATGTTACTAAAATTATACGTCATAATATGTATCACTTTCTAGTAGTGGAAATGTCGTATTTGTTATTATACGAATATAAATAATAGTATATTACTTTATGAGGCGGAGAAGCATGACTTTTCTTGACGCGTCCGATATTACGCGCTGAACGAAGTAAGGCGCGTAATAGAGGGCAAGTCAAGAAAAGTCGCTTCTTTGTCGAATAAAGTGTACTATTTTTTCTTCAAACGTAGAAATTTTCAACCATAAATAGTACAATTCATACGCTATTTTTACTCGAAATTAACTGTGACAACTATCAAAGTCGTCTAGATGTTAGAAATTAAAATAATTAAGTCGTCGGTGGGATTTGCGTCTCCCTGGTTACAGTTGTTTGACAGTTGTTTGCAATTATTAAAGACAGTTTATTGTTGTTGCAACCGCAAGCGCAAATTTAGTGAGCAAATGGAAAACCTAAACGAAATTGAGTCCGCGGCTAATGATGCAGTAGCACGTTTGGGGCCCTCCAAGTCCGGAATAAAGTATCGATTAGCGTACAAGCACTTCCAAGAGTGGTGCGATACAAGAGGAGTACGGCAAGTTACCGAAGACGTTTTACTGGCATATTTTAATGTAATGGAAAATGAAAATAAATGAAAATCTTCTACAATGTGGTCACGATACTCTATGATAAAATCCGAGTTAGTTATTAGAAAAAATGTGGATATAAGCAAATTTTTAAAGTTACGTGCCTTTCTGAAAAAAGGCGAAGGATATACTGCAAAGAAGTCTAAAGTTTTCACTAAAGACGAGTTTGATAAATTTTTGTTTGAAGCGCCAGATAAGTTGTATTTAGGATTAAAGGTAAAAAAAAATTATATTGCAAAGCATGTAGTATACTCTACTAAATTATAAAAATATTTCAGACTGTTTTGTTAATTGGGGTTACCGGCGCCTGTCGATGCGACGAAATGGTAAAAATGAAGACTGTGGACATTGAGGATAAAGAAAATGTAACAATTATCAAAATCCCAGACAGTAAAACACGACAAATTAGATCTTTTACGATAATTGGTCAAAACTACATTAAACTGTATAAAAAGTATGCATCACTGCGGCCTGAAAATTTCACAGAAAACCGATTTTTTATCAAGTACCAAAATGGAAAGTGTTACCGAAGCGTCATGGGAATACATTCGATCAGCGCAGTAGCCCAAAAAGTAGCTAGTTATTTAAATTTAAACGATGCAAGCGCATACACGGGTCACTCTTTACGACGAACTTCAGCAACACTCTTAATTGATGAAGGCGGAAATCTAGAATGCCTCAAACGAGATGGGGGCTGGAAATCAAGCACGGTTGACGAAGGATATATAGAGGATTCAATAAGAAATAAGAACGATAATGCTCAAAAAATTTTAAACCCTCATGATTCGCCAACATCGGGAATGATAGCTGAAAGTTGTTCTTGACCATCAGTATCATCAACAATTACCAATGCGTATCAAGAGTCGGGAACATTTTTGCACGGTTTCAATTTTGAAAATGCCTCATTAACTAATTGTACTTTTAATATTACTATAAATAAAAATTATGTTTAATTGTTGTTAATGACATTTGTATTGTTGCTTTGTGACATGTTTCATATTGTTGCCATGACAACATTTTTCCCTCCGCCGTAAAGAAATGGGAAAAAAAACTGCTGCCGGCGGAGACATCAAACTTTGACAGGATCAAGTTAGATAAGTAATGTCATCATTATTTGACGTTTGAAGAAAAATAGTCTTTCAGTGACTGGCGATTTTATTTTCACCATTAATGAATTCACTGAACTGAAATGACTCCAATATATTAAATTGATTAATGTACTTGTACGACTTAGATCAGATCTCTATCAAAAGCGTAGCAAATTTTATGTAATTTTTACCAATTACTTCAAAATGTACTAGTATTATAGTGAGTTTTGATGTTGTATTCATTTTTATCAATCTATAGGATAATACAGTTCACTTTATTCGCCATCGAAGGAACTCTCCTGAATTATTGCAGCTTCATATAGAGACCATTACTAGCGTACTCAGACATGTTATGTTCCTAAAAGAGCCATATAGGTGAACAGCTTTTCATGTTCATATTCCAGCTACCACAAGTCTTCCTGATGAGAGGTAAAACCTCGAAACATATGTAGGGGAATCGAGGATCTCGAATTAAAAGGAACTGCAGTCGCCGACTTTAATTTTAAAGTTTTTTTTTCTACGTATATATAATAGGCGAATCTTCTACAGCTGGCGCCGTTTCTCGCATCCTAATTTCCTGCGTTTTCTCTTGAAGCAATTTTCAGTTTTTAAATCTCTGTCGGTCATTGCATCTTCGACATCTTCTCTCCACGACCGTCTTGGTCTACCTCGTTTTTTTTCAGGCATTCTCTGCAGGTGGCCATACCAGTTTAGTCTTTATCATTGAACTTTAAAAAATTAGCCTATAGCTATTTTTTAGCCCTCTAGGTATCACTGAGCCTGAGATATGTCCCTCAGAAAGGTCAAAAATAGCCATTTTTTCCTATATCTGAGGGCTATATCTCAGAGCCCAGAGGACCGATTTTAACTAGCAAGGTCTCATTTTTTTTTTTGTTATATTCTTAACTTTTTCATGAAATAATTTATAAAATCGCAAAAGATAAGTTTGATTTTATAGGTCAATAGGAACAAAAAGAACACTTTTATAATTTTCAATTAATTATTAAAATTTACCCAAATAAGGAAAAAAATTGTATGAACCGGTTCCATTTAGTAGTTCCATAAAAATCCATTTAGTAGATTCAAAGATACAACTGTTTATAAATATTTAGTTTTTCAAAAATCGCATTTTTATTATTTGTAAACTGATAGTACTTATTTTTACCAATCTATAACAAATATATATATTTGGGGGCAAAGTTGCCCCAAATTTATGAATTTTTGTAGTTTTTAGTTCATTGTTTTCAACTTCTATTATGCACATATATTTTGAATTTGTTGAATCAACCAGAAGTGACAATCCATATTGTAATAAACGTGGTCATTCTATTTTTACCATTTTTAGCTGCAGAGCAACCGAATTTGGATATTGTGGGCGGTAGCTATGCTGTCAAAGGAGAGTTTCCGTATGCTGCAGCACTAACGACTAAGTTTGCTGGAAATATCACTCTTGTCTGTGGATCAAGTATTCTTACAAAAAGTTGGATACTCACTGCTGCTCATTGTGTGACATATGAAGATATTTTCGAGGTCGTGGTAAGTTGGCAGAGAATTTTAAAATAGTCAACTACATCATTTTAAAAGGCCAAATAATTTAAAGTTTATACTTAAAATAATGGGAACTATTCATAATTTTGGATTGGTTCTTACGTTGTTGGCTTTATAATTTGCTACACAAACTAATGTTGATAGATTTCATAGTAATCGCGTCCAACTAGGTGTCATAATAAATTACTTCTAATATTGTGATAGAGATATGTGAACTAACCAGACTGGCCCGTTTGACAGTTTTACGAGTTATTGCAACTGGGGATGTAATTAATCATTGTGTTAAACGTCAAATAATTGGACAAAGCCTGAAAAAGCTTGATAAGGCAAATAAAAACGTTATATTTTGCTTTGTCTACGAATTTTATCAGGACAACAAAGTTGAAACGTTGAAAATGCTTCAGGAGAAGCCGAAAACATATCTGGTTTACCCATATAAATCCATTGATACATTGAGGCGTGTTTTAATTAAAATCGGATTTAGTTATAAAAAATTGGATAAGATAATGGTAGTTATGGAATCTATAAGGATTATGATACACAAGCAACATTATTTACGTAAAATAAAGAAATGCCGAGATGAAAAAAGAGGCTTTGTGTACCTTCTTGAAACGTTTTAAAATCAAGTACAGTTTTAGAAAACGATCACTGTTTAAGTTGGCATATTTATTATAATTTTGATAATATTAAATTTTCTCATTCTAATTTTAAGGTCAACGCTGGAATGATCGATCTTTACGATGAACAAGCACAAGCTAGAAATATAGTAAATTACAGAATTCATCCTAATTATGAAAAAAATACGTAAGTTATGCACTCTTCTTATTAGAATTGAAATTAATACTTAACAGAAGATCTATGTAAGTCCATTATTATAATTTATTTCTTTACAATTAGCAGCATACTTTATGCTCGGTATAAATGAATATCCATCCAAAATCGGATAAAGCGTCAAAATGATCTAATTTCTTACTGAAATGCACGTGTTGTTATTGTTTTGTTGTATTTTTTAAAAATAATAAATACTGTTACGTCGGTAACCGCGCGTAGAATCTTTACAAATGAATACTAATACTCAAAACATGCCTCTGCTGGCTTATGTAATGAGAACAGCTGATTGGGCGACGAGAACTCCGTAAATTCTTGAAGGGCATCTCTGTGTCTATAAAATCAGTTCGTGGAATGGACTACCTATGCTCTGATGTCACAATTAGCCAGGATTTTAAGTACTTTTCCAAACATTTCTAATTTGTGTGTATTTGTTATATAAAAAGTTGGAAATATTCTGTTAACGAAATTTTCATCATTTTCAATTTTATACATCATTACCTTAGTTAACTCTAATTTACGATCGAAGTCATCTTTACTTAATTCTTGCAATAAATTAATTTTGTATGGTTTAAATTTATTCTTACTTAATACACGTAAGCCTGATGTACTTGTGCAACCCTGCGTGAGGATGTATGTGGATCTTCAACAAAACTTTGCATTATATCAAAGTTTTCTTGTCATTTGTAACTCTTTTCGGTCTACCTAATCGGTATATATCTTTTACTTCTCCAGATTCCTCAAATCGCTTTACAGTTTTTGTACCGTCGCCTTATGAATAGGAGAACGGTTTGGGAAAGTATCATTGAACAAGTTGGCTACTTTACAATAAGATCTTTTTCTGTCACCGTACCCTCTCATCATTAGAACAGTAATTCGTTATTTTTTGTTAAGAGTCATTTTAGAGAAGCAATTTATCTTGCAGAACTTTTTAAAATACAACTACAGTCAGTTTTAGTTAATAATGTAAATGGTGAACAAATGTCAAAATCACAGCAGTCTTCCTCTCGATCTCTTATCCTCTATTTTACACTGCATGATCAGCTGAAGTAGGGTGGGTATATCTTTATTCTTTGATTACATGACAAAAGTATTCTTATATTTTCTCTTGATGGGAAATATTAGTTCACGTGATTTCTGTAGGCTTTCCTACTTCAGCGCGAGGCTCAATACTTCCTTATTTGTATGACGTTTAGTCCAAGAAACTTTCAACAAGCACTTATAAGACCACATTTCAAAAGCTTTCAATCTTTTAATGTAAGATCTTTTCAAAGACTTCTGTTTTTATAAGATGATCTGATTTTAATAAATGCAACTCTTGTCATTTAGATGCGCTTGTTAATATCTCTGGTTTGATTATGATTAGAATTATGACTAGAATTAGCGTTGTTCCTAGATACTGATAATTATTTACTCGTTCTATTATATAATTGTTAATTCCTAATGGATGAATATTACTATCATTGACACCGATTTTACTAACAGTCATATTTTCACTATAACTGTTTCTTCCTAAAAGTACAGTATCAGAAATACAAAGTCAGTTACATGAAGGTGCATCAGTTGGTAAAAACAAGTCACCGATGAAACAGATGAAACTACTACCGTTTTTTACAATTATTTATTGATCTTCTTTTTTCTAAATATATTAATTTATTTTTTTAAGGGCACACGGATACGATCTTGTTGTGGTGAAAGTGGATCCACCTTTTGAATTTGGGGAATTTGTTCAACCAGCAAACCTACCCGTAGCTGATTATGATCCAATCGATTGGAGATATTTAACAATTGTCGGATGGGGACAGGTGGACGATCATACCTCAGGACATCTTTTAAAGAAAGTGCACGTTCCATTAGTAGAGTATGACGGTAGGTGTAAGAGTAAAGCTGTTAAATAAAATAAATGCAATACCTCAATAACTAAACTGAATAAATAAATCCAGTAACTTAGCTACATATGCATAATGCTTATATCAATAATAAAAAATTTACGTCTGATCTGTCGGTTTCATAAATAAGCATTAATAGTGTAATTTGTAGTCTTCTCCTTCCGGTACAGAACAAAGAATGATTGTCGTTAAGTCAATTTACTTATCTATCAGCCCCAATTCTTTAAAAGTTATTTACCCACTATGGATTTTATACTAATGCCTGTGAAAAATTGTAATCAATTTGTTTTTACTTTTCAGATTGCATGCAAACACTTGAGAAAGAAAATGAACCAGATGCATATAAATACAACAACACCGAAGTGTGTACACTATCTCCAGGAAACGGCCCTTGTATTGGAGATGGTGGTGGACCTTTGACTCAGAACAGCGTACTGATTGGAGTTGTTTCATGGGGAACTCATCTCTCATGTGCACAAAATGAATCTATAGCACTATTCCCAAAAGTTAGTTCTTTTATTAGCTGGATACAAGACAATATTGACGAGGAGTTGACTTTTGCTTAAATTTAAGACCAAAATGACTAAGAATTGCCCGAAATGAATGTATATAATTCCTGATATTTAATTTATAATCTTATTAAACAATAGTAATTGTTTAGCGGCTTTTTAGTATGTTAAGTTGAATATAAGAAAGGCTTCTGATTTGTGTATGTGTATGAGATTATTAAACAACAATTTGCAGTCCAAGGAATTTTTAAAATTTACCGGTACACCCACATTTGAAATGCCTCTAACTTATTCAGACTCTTTACTTTTAGAGTCCACGTGTCGAGTCTGTAGAGAACAACAGACCGAACAAAATATTTTACATAAGAAGTTTCATTCTTAGTTTAATATCTATACTTTTTCCAATGTCAGTTTGCCAAGCGTCGGCTTTTGAGATTCTTTGATGCCAATGCCGACCATTGGCTGGAAATTAAGAAAAGGGATCAGTTATCAAACGCATATTTCAAGAAAAATCATATAATTTTTATTAATTTTTACATAATTATATTCAGAAAAATTTCTCAATTTTTGGGCAGAAAATGTTTAAACAATTTTTTAAACAAATTCAAAATATCACCTTTTGTGCTCCAAAAATATTTTTTAGGTTTTTGGGTGACTCTAAATAAGATCTATGTCATTTTTCTCAAAAGTTGTTAGTTTTGGAGATATAGGCGATTTAAAATCCGAAAAATGCGATACCTAATATGCATTTTCGAGGCTTGAAAAATATGTAAATGAGTATTTTTGAGATTCAAGAGTATCTAAACTAAAGTATCAACATTGACTTTGGTGAGAAATCGGAGCAATATTTTCCGTAGCAGAAAAAGGTGATCTTTTGAATTTGAACTGTTTCCGGCAAAAACGTCCGGCACCCTTCAACCTTCGATTTGTTTAAACGGGGCATTTTTGAATAGGACTCTTCAAAGGACAGAATCAGTTCGGGCTCACAACATCGAATAAATAACAAATTAATTCTTTCAAATTAAAGCTTGTTAATTTTAGTGATTTATAAGAATATTGGACTTATTATTTAGTTTTTACATAAACCATCATATTTTTTTACAATTATCTGTAAATAATGGCTCATTCTGTCAGAAAATTTTAAAAGATTGTCTATCCAGCAATTAAGATAGTCAACTGAAAATTAATTTTTAAACACGGCCTACTGTTAATGCACAAACAGGGTGATTCTTCAATATTTTGCTTCGAGTTAGAGATATCTGAAAAAGTTATTTGGAAAAGATGTTCCAAATATTATTATAACCCCACATAACAAAGTTTTATGTCAAAATTCGCACTTTTACTTTTTTCATTAATTGAAGAGCTTATTTTCAAAGTGTCTTAAATCCTAAATTTCGTTTTTTTTAATTTTCTTTTTTTAAACTTTATAGATTTCTTCAAGTCTAGAATAAAGTTATATGTACCAAAACAACTTCTTATTTACCATTTAAAAGTGCATATGAAAATTGTAAAATTGTATAATTTGTATGTTAAATTTGTATGAAAATCTGTAATTTCATGGATTTCATTATATGGATTTAAGACACTTTGGAAATAAGCTCTTCAATTGTAGTCAGGATTCTAAAACGGACAGTTGGCTGTCCCGAGATGCATCTTTAGACAGCCAATTGTAGATTTAGGATCGAGATTACAAATAATACTGAAAAACTAAAATTGCGAATTTTGTCATGAAATTTGGTATGTGCGGTTACAATAAGTGGAACAAGTTTTCCAAATAAGTTTTTCCGATTTCTCTAACGCGAAGCAAAATATCGAAAATTTACCCTATTTGTGGATTCGCAGTAAGCCGCGTTTAAAATTTAAATTTCAGATGACTATCTTAAAAAAATGTGCACTATCAACATGTATGACTGTGCAAAATGTCAAATCTGTATGTATTTTAGTAGCTGATATATAAAGGTGTCTTCATCTTAAATGCGACACACTTTATAATAATGAATACTAGTGTTCAAGATGCATCGCGATAGCTGTAAAGAAATTAATTAGAAGGACTGAAAAGAATCGTCAGAGTCTTCTGAAGTCGAATCGTTCCCAGGTTGGATAACTATTGGTGCTATTGCCGGTAAAACAGGATATTCGTTTTCTATTTTTACAACATGAGCTTCGCAATTTTTCCACACATCGCTATTAATGCCACTAATTATTTCTCGAATATTCTCAATGGCCATTGCGCTTAATGTTGGTGACTGATTATATTTTCGCAATCGTTTTTTTACGGTACCCCAAACCATTTCAATTGGATTAAAAATGCAATAGTATGAGGGTAATCGCAAAAGAGTATGGCCGTGCCTGCTGCAAATGGTGTCAATAACGTATTCGTTTTTAAAATTCCGACTTTTGATCATTCTAATTAATTCTTTCTTTACTGGAATCTTTTTAGGAACAGTGATGTTTTTAAGTTGCATAAATTTTAAAATTTCGTCGTTTTTCGTGTTATTATTAGGTATTTTATTTAATATGCGGGAATGATACGAAGCATTATCCATAACAATCACTGAATTCGGCGGAATGTTGGGCAAGAGTTGTTCAACAAACCACTTTTCAAATAAATCGGCTGTCATATCTTCGTGATAATCGGCAGAAGACTTTGTTATATTTTTGGCCGACAATAGCAATGCATTAGATACAATTAGAACAATTGCATTGTCAGCCATCCCAATATTTTCTTTTTTCAAACACTCATACATATTTAAAAATATTCTTTGGGATTGTACGTGCAAATCTTTATTTTTTAATTCAGAGCTGTCATTAACATAATTGTCATTATTTATTGATAACACAGAAGTTGACGCATCTTAAAAAATGCCATCCTAGAAAAATATAATATTACTTACCTTATAATAAGCCTCCGCCTCTGCAAAAGGAAATATTTTAGGGTGTCACATAGCGAGACAAACAGGTGTTCATTACGATTTATAGCTTTGCGCTTCGCTGTTGTCATAATGCATGAGTTTAAAATTAGTGAATATAACTTTAATATTAATATTAATATATCTGCAATTTTTCATGTTTCCAGGTAAGGTATAAAATCAATGAAATTTGGAAAAAAATAATACAATTCTTGAAACCGTTTTTGAGAACTTGGATTCTTAAAAGTTGTCTGATTTCTTAAAAGTCGATCATTATATCTATAAAAGTATTACCGCTAAATTCACCAACATGGCAACGTCGATATGGACGGAAGGTTCAAATTCTCTCCAGACTACAATGTTGCCGATATTCGAAAATTACTTAGAGTATAAGTAATATATACAAAGTTCACGGTTGCTTTAATTCATTAGTGAAGAGTCCATGGAAATATTAGTACCTAGTTAATTAATTTATAGATATATTTTTTGAGAATATGTTCATATTATTTTTTAAGAGTGTCGTTCGTTGACTAGCAATTCAATAATAACGAATAGAGAATAGAGCATATTTTTTAAATATAACCTTAGGAATTTTAGGAAATATGTCTGACAACCTTGATTTGAAAGGCGGTCTCTTTGATACCAGAATGAGGCATGTTTATGTTGGAAAATTATTAGTGGATGTACTATATACGAGTATACGTATCGCAGAGTAGCCCACTCATCTTGAAGAAACTATCTCTAGCTTGAGCATTCTCGATTTAATTTTTTGTTCTGGGTCAAGCTTGCAGTTAATCCAAGTTATTTGTAATGGTTTAACTGTTTTAATTTAATTTTTAGTTTTAGTAAGAATTTGTAGCTATAAAGTTTTTCAACTTTCTTGTTTGCCTTTCGCATAAAACTTTGGAGTCGATTGCTTCGTTGATATTTATTTTATTCCAAGAATACTATATTGGCGAAATTAAAGGTTATAGACTAGGTTCAATTAAATAAGATGAATATTAATGATAAAAAGACAAATCGGCAAAAAAACTAACAGCAAAAATAATATCTCCCATAGCGTACAGAAGCGTAGTACGGAAAACATAGCATCACTGGTACATTTATTGGATAAAAAGCCGAACTGACTTTGTGATAAAATGTAAAAAAATGAGTAAGGACGTAAGTCGGACTTTTATAAGTCTCTCAATAATTTTGGATAGGACCGGTAGTAAGGCAATAGGTCTATAGTTGCAGACATTCTATTTTTCACCACTCTTATTAAGAATAATAATGGCTGTTTTTCGGCACTTTGGAAATATACCTTTTTCAAACGAATCATTAATTTATTAGTGAAACCAATACTTCCAACACATTTTTTGAGAGATTTAAGTCCCATTTTTATGGATAGTCCCAGGGCCGCCGCTACCATGTGTTATTGTGTTGCACCGCACACGGGCGGCCAACAATAGGGGCGGCCAAAAGCAGTCCACTGATGATAATACTTTTTTAAAACGAAAATAATTAAATAGTAATAATTCAGATAATTCTGTGAACTCTAATATTCCAAACAATAATAATTATTCAGTACGTGATAATACTTAAATGCGTTTCATTTATCATCTATACTTCTTTTTTTCATCCTAATCTAAAAAAATGTCAGAAAATATTATTTATTGTATGAACTGCCGCCCTTTTGCAGGTACAGGTGCATAAAGCAGTTTCGGGAATACTTTTTAATTCAAAGCGGCTGGCGGCTTTCGGACTTCAGTTATTTGAGATTTCATACGTAGATACTTTACAAGAATTTAGGCAAGTGGTTGTAAAGTTTCTTTTATAATATTGTTCCTATGGTTATGTTTATAGATGGGTTATTATGTCTTATGTTCAGTCTTAGTTGAGAATTAGATGATAATTGTCTAAGCTTTCTAGCTTGTCTAAGCTAGAAAGCTTAGACAAGCTTTTGATAAACGATTTTGTTTGTAAAATATAGTAGTGTACCCGTTTCTTTTGCACAGTAGGTACTGTATTTCGAAGTAACGTCGAGAACAGAGCAATTTTATTCGTATACGCGTTACGGCTACATATTATTTGGAGAAACATTATTTGGACAACTTATTTGCAGTGTTTTTGGATTTATTTTGTTAAATTCGCCCAGCTTCGTTCTTAAGTGATAATTTCAAAATGTCCGAATGAAAAAGAAAACGACTCCCTGGTTTTTAATATAGAAAAATAAAAGAGGCAAAAACTGAGGAGAAAAAAACTTAGCGGTGCACTGGAATCATTTTTTGATGAAAAACATACATGAAAATATAGAAGACTCGGATATAAATTTAGGACCTTCAACTTCAAGCGAAGTCCAAACCATAGAAAAAAGTACCAAACAATTGAATATTCCTGTGGATAGAGACGGATGATTTGATGACAATAATAGCGATAGTGCGAGTGGTGATGCTGAAACGCCTGAACCTGAAACCACCAACCAAGACAGAATAATTAATGTTCCAGTTAATCTGGATTGCAGTGTAGGAAGCTCCAGCATATACTTGGTTTCAGATGATCCCGGAAAATGGCCTGCAAATATGAATCCAAGTGAAATTCAATTTGTTGTTAAAAATTTTTCTCAGCAAATTACAAAAATTAACTTCCCCAGAGATACAAATAATAGCAAATTTTCAGAAACTTATTATTATCGCACATTACCTAATCAAGACCAAATTCATCGCCCGTGGTTACTTTACTCATTATCACTAAATGTTGTTTTTTGTGCACCTTGTAAACTGTTTTGTTGTGATGAAGGCAGCCGACAATTACTTAGTGGAATTAATGGGGTAAGTGACTGGCAACATTTAGCTATTATTTTAAAAAGACATGAATCCGGTGCAGATCATATAAAATATTCTCAAAAACTGTTTAAACTATCTACAACATTAAAAAAAAGGATTAACAGTTGACTTTGCTCATCAAAAATTATATGAAATGGAGAAAAAACATTGGGGAGCACGTTGAACAAATAACAATTGAAGTAAGATGTGTTTCTGCTTTCTGCAATGTTATCTATAGAACATGAAGTGTGTGTGACATTGGACATTAAAGAAATTGTCAAACAGTTTTCCGAGACGAAAGCCCGAAAAGTGCGTTTTTAGTTTTTTTATGTGTTTATGTTTCTATTCACGGTTTATTTTAATTAAATGGACGTTTAAATTAGGATATTAGGATATACATTAGGATAATATATGGACGCTGGATCATGGAGATTAGTCTAAATGTTCAAGTAAGTACTTATCTATTTACAAATTATTATTGTTATATTATGCATCTGCTGCACATTTCTTTAAATAATAGTATGTATGTCTAACGTGTTGGAAGGGGGCGGCAAATATTAAGTTGCACACGGGCGGCCAATACCTTAGCGGCGGCCCTGGATAGTCCTTTAGGACTACTGGAATATATGCTTTTGCTACTACTGATTGTCTGGATCAGTTCAGATTTATCAACTGGTCTTATAAAGAATGAATTCGAGACCTTTCTTGAATAGGGGAGATAGGAAATAGGATCTAGTTGTGGCAAAATAGTTGATAGTATATTTTACTCACATTAACGAAATATTTACTTAGATTTTCAGGGTTTGGAAGAGAAAATGTTTGAGCTGTCTTAGTTTTATTTCAAAGATCGTTTATTGTGTACCAAGTTTATTTGCAACATTTTTAGAACTTCCCAGATGATTTTGATAATACATTTTTTAGCTGTTTTGATTAGTTTTAGATAGGTTCCTCTGTACTTGTAGATATATTCAGTGACAAAGACGTTGGTAGTAAATCTCCTGATGTGCAGTAGTAAATACATATTCTTGGCTGATATGCGGATACCTTTGGTAGTCCAGGGTTTGTGATGTTTTGACTTAATTGTAGTTAAAAGAGATGACTTATTGAAAATATAAACAAGCCTATCTAAAAAATCACTGAAATTATAGTCCACGTCCACAAAGGGAAAGTGCCACCCAGAATTCAAGTACAAATTTTGAAATTTACGAAAGTTCTGAACGGAAAAAATCCTACCTAAACGTTGGGCTTTCGAGGATTGTTTGTTAAGAGTGTTAAACTCGGTATATACTGTTTCATGATCAAGTAGTCCTGCATTAATAATTGTAGAGCGTGCATCAAGGGGTAAGAAATCTGAGACAATATAATCAATTATGGTTGATGTTGTTTTAGTAATTCTTGTAGAAGAATTAACATGCACTGTGAAACCAAACAAGTCACCGCATAGAATTTTTCTGCTTTTATTGGGCAGGTCGTCTAACAAATTTATAAGGTTTTAAGAAAAAGTTCCCTGGAAGAATCCGGTGATCTATAAATGCAAAGAATGTATAGATTAAGATTCTTGTTATAAACCAATGAAAACTCAAAAAAGTCTGCATTTAATAGAAAGTCATATTTTGTTATAGGAGAGAAATCATTATTTCATAATAGAGTTCTTGAAATATCTGGTAAATGAAGAAAAAAACCTTCTGTGAGTCAGGTATTAAAGGAAACTCATTATCAAATACTACAACTTACTCTCAAATTCAATATTTAAGAGGTGCAAATATAAAAAAATGAAAATTATTAGAAATTGAACAAAACTATGAGACAGATGATAACTTCTCCATTATATCAGAAGATATATGCCAAGTCAAATAATTGTGATAAATAAATAAAAATCCAAATTGCAGTGAATTAAATATACATTAAAAAAATTGAAATTTTCATAGTCATCTATCTTTTTAGTAACTTACGAGGTCCAATACTGTCATCGGATTATTTAGTGAAAATAAGCCGATGCCGGCGGGAAAAAAATCCAATTTGGGATGTTTTAGTATAGGCATTTCTTCGGGTCATAATTAAATTTAATCACCAAATGGGGTGTAAAGAAGACTCAAGAAAATTTATAATCCGTCGCCCCTACAAATTGGACGCCTGTTATTCTTTGCTCCAGTTTTCGTCAATAATTCGGCGCGATTATAAAAGAAGGCGATATTTCACGAATTCCTTTTGCTAATGAAGGATCATCTTGGATCATCTTTGTTCTGGACCGAAACTTTTAATCCAAGATGGTTTAACACGGCGTTTGTGTTTATCTCGATGGCTGTATTGAAAGTATTTTGCGGTGGATTTTTATAATTAAAATAACATCATTTTGAATTTTGACTATTTTTGTAAAAGACCATTAATACGTTTCTGAGAACGTACTCAAACAGATTCATTTATTTCTCATAAATTCGTTCTACCGTATCCAGTGTGTTTGTTTATTTGGGGGATAAAGGGGTAAAATGCGAAAAGCGTTGATTCCAATTTACTCCAATTAGCCTCTTCTACTCAAATACGACTCACACCTTCACGCTGGTGTCCCCTGTAAAACGAGCAACTCAACTGGAGATCCGGTATCCAACCCGGGTGGAAAGTTGTTATGAGAGATATAAAGATAGAAACCGGACTGTCTAACCTACGATGAACTCGCAAACGAAATAAGGATAATAATTTAAAAATTTGCACGTAGAACGGAAACCTCCCCTCCACTCCCCTCAAGAAACTTCCTCTTTAATTGTCAGACAGTTACAACATTAACCGAAGATCACTCATTATCAGCAATACAGGATAGTTTGTATTACGTATGTATTACGTTGTACTATGTATCACGAATCATTATCTAAAAATTCTTATACCGGCATGTAAGTAGTATTTTGTTTATTTCTATAGTCCTTTTCCATCATATTGATAGCACATTATGTATGCAAATCCTCAACAGGTCAAAAAACCATAGGCGTCACCCTATACTTGTTTTGAAATAAATAAAAAAAAATAATATTTTAAGATGCCGTAAACAATTCATTATCTTTTAAAAAATCTTTTGTAAAATAAGTGTCCACTAATCTCACTATACCTTTTTTTGTGCGTAAAAAACGTCGGTATATATGCCACACGATTATTGTTAATTATACACGGGTGATTAACGAGAGAATTCAATGTTTCACGAAATAAATTAATGTAAACAGTAATTTAAAAGTGATTATTGTTTTCTATACAAGTTATCGCCTGAGACAAAAAGAATACCTTCTTTGAACGATTACCTGGAATTACTGATAAGGCTTCACTAATGATAGTTTAAGTAGTTTTTATGCCACATTACAGCTTATGCCAATATTATAAATTAGAAGTTGTTTGCATCTTCCATTTAGTTTGTAGATGTACATTTATGTCTTACCTACCTACGTTTTTGGTGTCGATATTTTGTTATTTGCATTTAAAAATGACGTCGACAACAGGTTTTATCCCGGTTAAGTGTAGTTTTAAAGGTGCCTTCAGTCTAAGAGAGAAAAATATAATATTAAATGTACACGATGCACTTGTACATCAACGCCCTTTAAGTAATGTTCGTGAAATCGTTAACATATGTTCAAATATGACAGGGGTTGGGGAAGCAACAATTTATAGATTCTTAAAAGAAAGAAAAGGAGGAACTGTTTCATCTCCCAAGAAGAGTGGAGGGAGTAAACCCTTGGAAATTGAAGAAATACATAAAAACATGATAAGACGCAGGGTCCACTCATTTTTTTTAACAAAGAATTTCCAACATTGGACAAAATCCAAACATTAATTAGAGAAAACGAAGAGTTACCAATCATAAGCAACAAGAAATTATGGGGACTATTGAGAGAGATGGGATTTCGTTGGTAAAAGAATAGAAGAAAATCCGTTTTAATTGAAAAAGATTACATTGTATGTTGGAGACGAGATTATCTAAGAACTATTAAAAAGTACCGAGAAGAAGGGAAAACAATTTTTTATTTGGACGAGACTTGGCTAAATGAAGGTTATACTGTACCATATCTATGGGTTGATACAAATGTGAAAAGTTCCCGTCAGGCATTCATCGAAGGTGTATCTACTGGAATAAACAATATTCCCGTTGGAAAAGGACGCAGACTCATAATAACCCATGTTGGAAACGAATACGGTTTTGTCAATGGTGGATTATTAAGTTTTGCCTTAAAATTAACCAAAGATTACCACGAGGAAATGACTGCTGACGTTTTTGAAGAATATTTTGAGCAAATGTTGGATTTAATTCCAAAACATTCTGTCATAGTCATGGATAATGCTAGTTACCATTCAAGACTAGCAGAAAAATTGCCAACACCAGCATGGAAAAAAGGAGAGATAATCGAATGGTTGGATAAACACGCGATTGAGTACAAGGAGAATTCGACAAAAAAGGAATTATTACCTATTGTAAGGCAACATAAAGCAGCTTATAAAAAATATATAATTGATGAAATGGCATTAAACCGTGATGTAATTATTTTACGTTTACCCCCATACCACTGTGATCTGAATCCGATAGAAAATATATGGTCTCAAGTAAAGGGTGAAGTCGGACGCAACAACAAAACTTTTAAATTAGAAGACATACAACAATTATTAGAACATTCCTTATCAAAAGTAACTCCAGAAAATTGGAAAAATGCTGTTAGTCATGCTCACAAGGAAGAAAATAAAATGTGGAATTTGGATAATATGACTGATGCAATGCTGGAACCTATAATAATTAACATTGGAGTTGAAGATTCCTTAGATTCTGAAGAAAGCAGTAAATCTAAAATGGAATTTGATTAAAATAAACAACATTCTGAAGAAAGCAGTAAATCTAAAATGGAATTTGATTAAAATAATATTCATTTTTTTACAAATCGGCCCCTGTTATGGCCACAAATTATTTTATATATAACCAATAAAATAAACATCTTACATTTCTTGCAAATTCATTAGTACCTGTTAATCTCCATCACTCCGACACTCACAACTTTATTTAGGGATTAGTAACCCTCAAAACTATTGTATTCTATTCTGCTTCAACCTTTATACCTGGTGGTCATACTCAATTTAAAATTGTTTTCCTATATACTTCTGTAAACTTGTTGACAAATATCTATTTTTCATTGAGTCACCCGTATCAACAGTTTAGGGATTTGCATACATAATGTACTATCAATATGATGGAAATGGACTATAATTTATTACAATTCAATAGATTATCTCTACCAATTTGTAGGTTTTTACTTTGTCTGCTAAATCAATTTTATGCATATTAATAAACACAGACACGTAATATTGGCATAATTATTGTATAACTTTTTTATCTATATCTTTATAAGACAGCACCCTAATATGGGCTTTTTATAATTTCAGCATTTAATTTACTTGGTACCGTTTGACCTGAAGATGCTTTGCAAAGTTTAGAAAGCGAAACCTGTCGTTTTTGGGTAGTAAAATTAAATTAATTGTGAGTAAGTCTAATTTAATTTCTTTTACCTATCTTACTTTTATGTTTTCACTGATGTTGGTCTGACAAGACCGAAAATGTTCTGAAATTTTTAATTCATTTGGATAATTTCAATTGTTTAAAAATTTTTAATATACTTTTGAAGTTGTCTACTTTATTTTTTAAGTTTTTAAACTATGGTATAGAGCCAACCACTGGGATTTTTCCTGTTATTAATTTTTTGTTTACTTTGGGAGTTTATAACGCACTCAATACTGAATATTGGCGTCTAGAAGTAGTAGTGAAGTGTAGAAGGCTTCGTCATTTTTTTGATTTAATTTACGAGTACACGGATTTTTTCATTCCTGTTGTTAAAATATTATATACTGGTAGGTTATTGCACTCAAAAATGAATAAACTCAAATTTCCTTTATTCATAACTTCCAACGAACCTTCCTAAAACTCGAAACTTCCATAAATATTTTTTCCTTTTTTTTTCTCTCCCGTTTTTCAATTTGTCTAAATATCCGGACTTACTCTCATACAACAATTCAAATAACTTTAACGGTATGAGAAAAAGGAGTCGAGATTTGTTGGAAAGCTTTTGTTGGAGAGCATTTTTCCGATCGAATCGATACGGTGATTTCAATATAAAGGCAATTTCGAAGCGTTAAATATGCTTTTATGTCAAGATCCAAAATTCTTTTCGTGGAAAAATGGTGGCGGAAAGGACGCTTTATACGGGTCTTTGACTGTGGGACAAACTATAACCAGAGATGGCGAACGGGATTTTTTATTCCTCGAATCACGTAAAATAAAAAATAAGGCTAGAGGAAGAAGAGTGGTTATTAGCGGAATATACCCAAATAAAAAGATCATATTATGTATAACACGATTTATTTAATTTACACCATAAATAACAGTCGGATGTTTTGAGTAAAAACAGAAGCAATGACATTTTAACAGATATTGTTTGCGAGTTATTAACACCTCAAAAAGGTAAAAGAGTGGGAGGGACCACCTTTCATTAATGAAGGACGGGCAAGCTGTGACATCAATCACACAATATTGAAATTAGCTAAAAATTAAAGAGCTCTTGCCATATATAATATTTTTTCTATATTAGTGAACATATTAATAGTATTTCAAATATAGAAGAATAACAAATGATTGGTTGTAATTAGTTTCAATGCAGAATAAACCAAGTATAAATCAATGTGATAATCATAATAATATTCTCTTCGAAGACTGGTGGCGGTTCGTTATGTTTAGAAATCAAAATGGCATTTTTGGTGCCAAGAATCAAACTAGAATAGAATAGAATAGTGTTACGATAATTATCCTGGCCTAAAATAACCGTACATATTATGACTAATGCTGTTCTGTTTTTAGATTTTACGAGAGTATTCTATTAGCCGGCAGAAATTTACCTGAAAGGACCTTCCAGAAACGGTCGAGCCGATGTAAAAATACCCGTTTGCCTTACCGTTATAATTTCGCCGGCTAATCGAGAAGGCTGTTCGATGATTCTAGCGTAAAGGCAATGGCATATATAAAGGACATTTTATTTGGAAGGGACAGTTAATAAAGAAGATTCGCGCTCGCGATATTTATGTTACGCTCGCCTAAATAAATTATGTGTATTATTTAGTGAGAAATAAACTTATATAAATTATCGTGCCTTTTAATAAATTAAAGTAGGAACAATATAATAAATTAGTAAAGACATTATAAATTAAAGACATAACAATTAATAAATTCACAACAAATGGTGTCAGAAGTGGGATCGAACATAAATTAGACTTATAATAATAATACAAGTGTGATATAAAATAAATTGTGAAAATGGCTACGATTTATGAGCTGACAGTGACTAATTTAAGAAGACATCTTGAAGACAGAGAATTAGCTTCTACCGGAAAAAAGGCTGAGTTAGTCCAACGACTAAAGAACGCTTTGCTAGAAGAAGGACTAGATCCAGAGACTTATATATTTGAAGATGCTGTCCTCTCGTCGATTTCCAAAGTTTCCGGTGACATCGCATCATTAGAGAACAAAGTTTCCGGTGATATCGCATCATTAGAGAACAAAGTTTCTGGCGATATTTCGAAAGTTTCCGGCGACATCGCTTCTTTAGAAAGCAAAGTTTCTAACGAGATTTCTTCTCTGGAAAGCAAAGTTTCTGCTAACATCTCTAAAGTCACTTCTGAGATGTCTGCTCTTGACGATAGAGTGTCTTCGTTAAAAAACCAAGTTGCTGCCGATATGTTGGCCTTCGAAGAAAAGATATGGAAAGAGATGGAAAGGAAGATGGAGGAAACAGGGACAGCAGAGAGAGGAAACAATCCAATTAGAGTAGAGATAAAAGAAGACGAGACGAAATGTAAGTTGGAAACACGGCCGAAATTTGAAGGAAGTGGAAGTTCTGTGCATGTCAAAGTCCCAACTTTCGACGGAAAATCGTCATGGAACAACTACATGAAACAGTTCGAATCAGCTGCAAGAGCGAATGGATGGTCTGAAAAAGAAAAGGCTATAAACCTGACTATCGCTCTTCGAGGAGATGCCTTAGATGTGCTTCAGACCATAGCAGTAGAGGAGACCGATGATTTCGAACAACTGAAGAAGAGGTTAAATATGCGATATGGCCACGAACATTTGGAGCATGTATATCAGTCGCAGCTTAAAAATCGTAGACAGAAGAAAGATGAGGCTCTTCAAGAATATGAGGTAGATATTGCCAGATTAGTACGATATGCTTATCCAACAGCTCCCGAAGACATGATGGAAAAATTGGCCGTTCAAACGTTTATTGATGGTCTTCGTGATCATGAAATGCAGAGAACACTACGATTAGCTCGTCACAAGACGCTGGTTGATGTCTTATCCGCCGCCCTCGAATACGAGTCAGCTACGCAGGCCTCTGGCGGGTACAGTAAAGTTAGGACTGTAAAAGAGGAAGGAGATGAAGATAAACTTGACCAGCTCGTTAATATGATGAAAAGCATGACATATAAGAAAACGAAGACCATCAGATGCTGGAATTGTGGCGAAATAGGACACGTACGAAGCTCCTGTAAACACCCTAGGTACGACGCAAATCAAGAAACTCACCATCAGGAAAACTAGAACGGGTCAGCCTTAGGGGGGCAGCTTCGACCCAAAACTTTTCCAAAGACCCTCTCATACTAATAGCTTCTTTGAAATGTCGTGAAGATAGTGTATATGTAGATGGAGAAATAAATGGTAAAAGACATACGTTGTTGGTGGATACCGGAGCGACCAGAACCATTATACGTCCAACAGTTATAAACAGCCGTAAGAAACTGTTACCAACGAGGTTGCGACTTCGGACCGCTACAGGTGAAAATGCCAACATTCATGGAGAAATCCAGGTACAATTGGGAATTGGAGCAGAAAAGTTCGTCCATACTGTTATAGTTGCTGACATCGAAGAGGATGTTATATTAGGAATGGACGTAATGAATATGCATGGATTCCAATTGGATTTTAAGAATAAGGTAATCAAAGTTGGCAACGAGGAGGTATTTCTCCATCCACATAATGATAACACTGTGCAAGCAGCCATTACAGAAGATACAGTCGTGCCTGCGAGAAGCGAAACGATCATAGTAGCGCGGCTACAGGGAATTGTGGACGAAGGGAGACCTGTTATGATGGAGCCTTGGAACCACGACGATGAGGTTGGCCGTGGAATCATAATTGGAAAGGAATTGGTGACTTCGGCTAAAGAAATTCCTGTGAGACTTATCAATGTCAACGACTACCCAGTGACCATAAAGAAAGAGACAAAAGTAGGAACTTGTGTACCTGTGACATCCATAATCCGTCAGGCGACAACATCTGATAATTCCAACGACAAATTCGACCAAATGGTTGCAGTTGCAGGACAGTCTCTAAATCAGATGGAGAAAAGGAAATTAAGGGAATTTCTGCGGCAGTATCGTGATATTTTCGTACCGAAAGGAGGAAAGACGGGAAGAACTACCGTTGTTAAGCATAAAATTGATACTGGTAATGCTAAGCCAATTCGTCAAACAGCTCGACGATTACCACAGGCGAAGAGAGAGGAAGCTGAAACGATTGTTCAGGAAATGAAGAAAGACGGGGTGATAGAACCTTCTACGAGCCCATGGGTCTCTCCGGTGGTCCTGGTTAAGAAGAAAGACGGAACGACGAGGTTCTGTGTGGATTACCGTTTGCTGAACAACGTTACCAAGAAAGATAGTTATCCTCTGCCTCGGATCGATGACACATTGGACACATTGGCTGGAAGTAAATTGTTTTCTACTTTAGATTTGAAGTCTGGATACTGGCAGGTAGAAATGGACCCAGTCGATAAAGAAAAGACAGCCTTCACCACAGGATCTGGATTGTGGCAATTCAACGTTATGCCATTTGGACTTTGTAATGCTCCTGCGACATTTGAGAGGCTTATGGAAAATGTGTTGAGAGGGTTATCTTGGAAAACATGCCTGGTTTATTTAGATGACATAATCGTCTTGGGGGAGACATTCGAAGATCATTTGAGGAATTTAGAAAACGTTTTTAATCGACTTAAAGCTGCCCAATTGATGCTAAACCCCAAGAAGTGCCAGCTATTTCAAGGTAAAGTCAATTATCTGGGTCATATAGTCAGTAAAGAAGGAGTGGCCGTGGATAAGGGAAAAATCGATTCCATTAAGGAATGGCCAAAACCAACTGACAAACATCAAGTGAGAAGTTTTCTTGGACTATGTACTTACTACCGGAGGTTTATTAAGAAGTTTGCAGATATCGCTAAGCCATTAACGCGACTTACAGAGGAAGCAAGAGAATACCGCTGGGATACAGACTGCCAAAATGCCTTTGAGACCTTAAAAAAACATCTAATAACAGCACCAATTTTAGGGTATCCACTGCCAGAAGGAGAGTTCATCTTAGATACGGATGCAAGTAATGTGGGAATTGGAGGAGTGCTGTCTCAGATTCAAGGAGGACAGGAACGAGTCCTCGGATATTTTAGTAAAGTTCTTTCAAAACCTGAGCGGAATTATTGCGTCACGAGAAGAGAACTTCTAGCAGTAGTTAAATCAGTAGAGCACTTCTATCAATACCTCTATGGCAGAAAGTTTCTAATCCGAACCGACCATGCCGCCCTTAAGTGGTTGATGCAGTTTAAGAATCCAGAGGGTCAGATAGCCAGGTGGATCGAACGACTCCAAGAATACGATTTTAAGATTGAGCACCGGGCCGGAGTTAGCCACAGAAACGCTGATTCTCTTTCCAGAAGGCCATGCCCAGCAGAGTGTTCCCACTGCAACAAAACGGAATCCAAGGAAGCAGCAGTGCTAAGAACGACGATTGTCAACGACGACTGGACGCCTACTAAGATAAGGGCAGAACAAGAGAGAGATCCAGTTATACAGAAAATCCGAAAATGGAAAGAGGAAAACCGTCGACCACTTTGGCAGGAAATATCAAACCTATGCTCAGTAGTTAAGACGTATTGGGCCCAGTGGGACTCATTTATCATCGAAGATGGCTTGCTCAAACGAGTCCTGGAAAATGATGACGGTTCAGAGAAAAGAAGACAGTTGGTGATCCCAAAGAGCAGAATAGCCGAAGTACTTCGTCAGTTACACGACAGTCCATCGGGAGGGCATTTTGGTGTAAGGAAAACCCTTCAGCGAATTCGAGAACGGTTTTATTGGATGAACAGTTCCGACGACGTAAAAGACTGGTGTAAGAAATGTACTATTTGTGCTACGAGTAACGGGCCTCACCGGAAAAGGAGAGCTCCTATGAGACAATATAATGTTGGAAGCCCGTTTGAAAGAATAGCTTTGGACATTGCAGGGCCATTTCCAGAAACTGAAAATGGGGGCAAGTACATGTTGGTAGTAATGGATTACTTCACTAAGTGGGTCGAGATTTACGCACTTCCAGACCAGAAGGCCGCCACCGTTGCAGATAAGTTGATCCAAGAATATATCAGCCGATTTGGAGTGCCTTTGGAGATCCATAGTGACCAAGGCAGGAACTTTGAAAGTGATCTATTCCAAGGAATATGTGATAGACTAGGCATGAAGAAAACAAGAACTACCGCGTATCATCCGCAATCGGATGGTATGGTAGAACGAATGAATAGGACAGTTGGCAAGTATTTGACAAAGATGGTGTCCGATCATCAGCGAGACTGGGACCAATACCTTCCGTTCTTCACAATGGCCTACAGATCTGCTGTTAACGAATCAACGGGCCAGACACCAGCCAGAGTCCTATTCGGACGCGAAATGCGACTACCTTGTGATCTAGAATTTGGGTGTCGACCTGGAGAAGATGTAGCAGGTGAAGATTATGTGATCGAATTACGAAGAAGAATGGACGATGTACATGAGTTGGTCCGTTCCCACCTTCAGATCGCTAGCGACCGAATGAAGAAACGGTACGATACACAAGCCGAAAAGGGTTGCTTTAAGAAGAACGACAAAGTATGGCTGTATAATCCCAAGAAGCGAAAAGGTTGTTCTCCCAAATTGCAGCAGCTTTGGGAAGGTCCATACCTCATCATGGAGAAGATCAACGATGTCATCTACCGAATAAGCAAGATTCCGAGGGGAAAGCCGATGATAGTACACCATAACCGGCTGGCGTCTTTCGAAGGTGACCACGACGTAGATGAAGAAGTGGAAGTAAACCAAGTCCAAGACGTGTCTGACCTCACGTTTGAGGAATTCATGGGTGCCTATGGAGGTACCGGTAAAGCAAGACATGGTGTTACTACTGAAGAAAAGCAAGATCTACTCGCGCTCCCCGATGACTACTCGCTGGCCCTTACCATCCCGGCCAGTATCAAAGACGCACCAGGGTTGGCATCCGTCTTTCGAAGGAAGTTTGGTCGAGTTGCAGAACTTCAATGCCAGGTGCCAGCTCCCGGTAAAACCTTGAAACTCCAAGATGCATCACGTTACCTTTTCTACCTGGTAACAAAAGACACTGCAAGTGACCAACCTACCTACCGAGATGTGTGGGAAGCCTTACTTCAATTGAGAGAGCACGTACTAGAGTCCGACGTGCAAAAGTTAGCCATGCCAAAGTTGGAGTGCCGCCAATTAGATTGGAGGGTTATCCGAAATATGGTGGAGGAGATCTTTAAAGACACCGAAGTCCAGGTGTTAGTCTGTTGCAATCCGCATAGTTACTGGTGCGGAGAGAAAACCGTCCCTTGTCATTTTTATACAACTGGAAGTTGTAAAAGAGGGTCCAGTTGCCGATACCAGCATACAGTTCCGGTTCCAGTCCCGACAAGGTTCCAGGAGGAACCATCTTTTAAGAGGGGGGCAATGTTACGATAATTATCCTGGCCTAAAATAACCGTACATATTATGACTAATGCTGTTCTGTTTTTAGATTTTACGAGAGTATTCTATTAGCCGGCAGAAATTTACCTGAAAGGACCTTCCAGAAACGGTCGAGCCGATGTAAAAATACCCGTTTGCCTTACCGTTATAATTTCGCCGGCTAATCGAGAAGGCTGTTCGATGATTCTAGCGTAAAGGCAATGGCATATATAAAGGACATTTTATTTGGAAGGGACAGTTAATAAAGAAGATTCGCGCTCGCGATATTTATGTTACGCTCGCCTAAATAAATTATGTGTATTATTTAGTGAGAAATAAACTTATATAAATTATCGTGCCTTTTAATAAATTAAAGTAGGAACAATATAATAAATTAGTAAAGACATTATAAATTAAAGACATAACAATTAATAAATTCACAACAATAGAAATATGCTTACAAAAAGTCAGAAAATAATAACAATGACAATTTACTGAAATTACAAAAATATTTAATAATAGAAAATGAAAGATAATAAAATAAACAATACATTGCAAAACTTAAATAAATTGCAAATTGCTTAATAAAATCTTACGAACTATTAAGTTGAAGTTGCTATACAGTGTGTCCGTAAAGTATGGAATAAATTAGATATTTCCTAAATGAAAAGCAAACATTTTTAGATCAATAAAAATGAGCTGATTCCAAAAAAGTATAATACTGGGGGTCTAACGGATATAATTTGAAAGATATGCGCTTAGAAAATTAATTTTTATTGATTTATAATATTAATAAATTATAATAAATAACTTGAAAGTAATCCAGTAATTAATACATGACTTAATCTTAAATGTTCGAATTGTAGCCCTTGTTGTATTTGATAGTAACCCAAACGTTGTACAAATTCTTGTAGAACCTTGTTTATGCTTTCTTGAGAAATATTGTTTATTTCTTTACGACTTCTTGTTTTTGACCCCACATAAAATAATCCAAAGGATTGAGGTCTGGCAACCTCGCTGGCCATTCAATATGTCCACGTCTTCCAATCCACCTGTTCGGAAAAATTTCGTTTGGGTACTATAAGCTTCATTTTATGGTCTGCAGAATTCTCTTGGGGTGAGTACTTTCATTGTAATCTATATTCTATAATTCTGACGGCATTTTCAATATTCATAACCTTACTTTTGTCGAAGCCAGGTTTTTCAATTTTATGCAGTAGAAATCGTAACAAAATTTAGCTACGATTAATAATAATTATATTTCATTTTATCCTTGCCATCTGCTATTTGTTTAATTGTAATTTTGTAAAATGGCAAGGAAATTAAACCCCCTTTGATGTTCTCTAATACAGGCTTTCTCACAGAGATGCTTAGACATAAACCAAGAAATTTACACCTGCTTTATTGATTTCGAAAAGGCCTTTGACAAAGTACAACATGAACCACTAAGACAAATTCTAATAAAGAAAAATATAGACAGCCGAGATATTCGAATTATATGCAACCTATATTGGAATCAAACAGCAAATGTGAAGGTTGAGGGTAGGCTAACAGAAGAAATTCAAATCCGTCGAGGAGTCCGGCAGGGATGCATCTTGTCGCCACTTTTATTTAATCTGTATAGTGAAGCTATTTGTGAACAAGCAGTCGAGGAAGAAGATCTTGGTCTGATAATAAATGGTGAGACGATCAACAATATAAGGTATGCTGACGATACGGTTTTCCTAACGGGAACGCTAGTAGAACTACAACATCTCAATCTCTCAGTTCAAAGTCTCAATATATACTGTAACAGTTACGGCTTGAAAATTAATTTGAAAAAAACTAAATTTATGGTAATCACGAAATCAAAGAACATCAGAGCTAATCTTGTAATAGACAATACAACGATTGAGCGTGTGTCCTGTTATAAATATCTAGGTGCTTGGATCACAGACGATACTGATCAAACAAAAGAGATTAGATGTAGAATAGAAATCGCTAGATCAGTCTTTAATAGAATGCGCAAACTCTTTTGCAATCGTGATATCAATATAAAGTTACGAATACGAATGCTGCGGTGTTATGTCTTTTCTACCCTGTTGTATGGAGTAGAGGCTTGGACACTAAAACAGTTGACCACAAAAAACATCGAAGCTTTCGAGATGTGGTGCTATAGGCGCATTCTCAGAATATCATGGATGGACCACGTCACTAACACGCAAGTACTCCAAACTTTAGACAAAAGATGCGAAATTCTAAATGAGATAAAAACTAGAAAGATGGAATACTTGGGGCACATTGTGAGAGGTGAAAAGTACGAACTTTTAAGAAATATCATGCACGGCAAAATTAAGGGCAAAAGATGTGTGGGAAGAAGAAAAATATCGTGGCTTCGTAATCTACGTGAATGGTTCGGGTGTAGTTCGATTGAACTTTTTAGGCGCGCTGCTAACAAAGTCGCAGTGGCCATGATGATTTCCAATCTCCGCTAGGAGTGGCACGAGAAGAAGAAGAATACAGGCTGCATTGTATTTTAGTTTATTGGCTGTATTATTGGTTTTATTGGCTTTAATGGCTGTATTGAAACACTATTGTGTATATACACACTACTATGGAATAACTGGCTCTCAGATTTAATAGTAAGCAGCCCATCTATGATGCCATGATGCCATAAGTATCGTTCGAATTTATTTAATGTAAAACATTGGCAGGATTGTTTTTTGCTACTTAAATATTTTTTTTTTTTTAATAAATATGATTAGTTAAATAATTGTTTTATTTGCTATCAGCTAACGGTTCACGATTTAATTCATAGTTTAAGACAAGACGAATTCACACTTGGGATACTGAGCTAGGCGAAGCATAGATGATAAGCTCCCATGGTTGATTGAGGTATTATTTTTATAATAGTATTTCAATTCTCTTTTTGAGTCTTATCGTTACAGTCACTATACATATAAAAATAGTTGACGGTTATCAATAAAGAGAAGCACACGTGATTTTTTTATTTTTAAACTTGTCATCATAAACAATGCTGTAATGAAAATTATTGTCGTTTAGAAGGTGTGTTTTTGGTGCAAACTGGCAAAAAGCATCGGTAAGTACCTATTTGAAAACAAGAATATTAGTTACACCTAGTTTATTATGAAATTTTAAGAGGTTATGATAACAACTAAATAATACGGTTTGGGAAAAAAAATGTGGTGCCTTTGAATAGATTTTTTTGTTATATTGTTAAGGGTATTATTTCTGTGTTTTCACTGGTACCAGTAGAATTTAACAATTTTTGATGGTTTTGTGAAGTACTGTTCAAACTTAAAATAGTTTATTTTATTTTCAGATGTCGGCATGTCTGGCCCGGAGGACCAGAAATATTTCTAGAAGAACTATAGCGCAAAGAAAAAAACGGCAGAAGCAAAATACTTCAAATTTTTAATTGCAGCTGCCCATTAAAATGCCATTTCAAGATTACAGAAGAACGTCAAAGAAACTTGTTCAATGTTTTCTACAGCTTGGCATCATTTGATCTCCAAATTGCAAATATTTATTCTCTTATAGAAGTTTTGAATGTTTTACGAATTTATAGACAAAATGAAGGGGAATCCAGGAGAGAGAAAACGTGTGTATACCATTTAACTTAGGAAAATGGTGATAAAGTTAAAGTATGCAAAATTTTCTTCAAGAACACATTTAAAGTCTCTAATGGTCGTATTACTCGGGCTCTTAAGAATAAAACTACTGAAGGTATTCCACCAGTGGATAGGAGAGGGAAACATATTCCGTCAAACGAAACTCCGCTGGGAAAAGTTAATGAAGTTAAACAATTTATTAACCATTTTTCAGCATACCAATCACACTATTCAAGGAAGAAGAATCCTGAACAACGATATCTGGCACCTGATTTGTGTTTATCAAAAATGTATAATTGATATAAATGGAACAAAGTGAATCTACCTCCAATTTCGTTTTTCGAAACATTTTTCATAAGGAGTTTAATCTACGATTCCATCCTCCTGTCTATGATTATTATAAAAGATGTGATATTTTTTAAATGAAGCTGAAGTCAACAAATGATCCAGAAAAAATAAGGCAACTTAATCTAGATCGTGAACTTCATCAGATAGAAGCAGATAGTGCCAGAGATGTAATAGATGTAATACTGTAATAGCATTCGATCTAATGAGGAATCTTTCAACGCCTGTTTTAACAACGGGTATCTGCTACTACAAACGTCAACTCTGGATATATTGTTTAGGAGTATATAATTTAAGTTCCGGAAAAGTATACATTTTCATGTGGAATGATGCTAAGGCCTCAAGAGGTCCTCAACAAATAGGATCGTGAATAACGTACTTAATCAAAAATTATGTCACATCAAGAAGAATCATAATGTATTCCGATCAGTGCGGTGGCCGCAGTAATAAATCGGATATAAACTTTATGTTCTTACGTCGTTTTAGCCCCTTCTTTCGTAGTAGATGAAATTGACCACTTTTTAGTTAGTGGTCACTCGTATCTTGCTTGTGATTAGGACTTCGACATTGTCGAGAAAGAAAAAAGATAATGAAATTTACATCCCTGACGATTGGTCTCGTGTAGTGATAACCACTAGAAAAAAAAATTCCATTCACTGCCAAAACTTTTTTCCACGAATCAATTACAGAGTAACATTACCAACAGAAAAATTGCTTCCGATAAATCTAAAGATTCGTTTAGAAAAAAATAAGCCCGGTAAAATTTCGTCTAAAGATTCCAACAAAGAATCCATTCTATTGAATGAAATAGATGTAAAGAAACGAAATTCTGTTGTTCCTTTAAACCTGAGCTTTATCACAACGGTTGTTAAATTGATGTAAAGAAAAAAGCTGACCTAATGGAATTAATCCAACTTATAACCCCATCCATCATAATTTTATGTAAATCTGAAGACAGCCTAAGATGTATCTGAAGATTTTATTGTCGGTTCTACTGATATAGAAGAAATGTCCGAATAATTAGATGATCAAACTTTTAAATGTGTAGAATATTTAACGTACCCGCTTCAATTTAAATTCGTAATAAAAGTGTTATCCATTACTTACAAGAATTATTGTTTACTTACTTACTGACTAAATCGCATACTGTTTCCTACATAAAAACACAAAAGTGGCCTATCCCACATGATTGAAAAAAAATGTTCCATATTATAATAATTAACTCCTAAAAAATATATACGGATTCTATATTGTTCTGAAAAAAATTACAATATAACCTTTAATATTATCAGTGTAATTCCAGTTTGAAAATATCTAAAATTTCAAAACCGTTTTTTTTTTATTTGTTGAATTTTGGGTGTAGGCCACTTTGCTCTCATAGCGTCAAATAATCGACGTATTTGGAAGTAAGTTTGTCTACTTTTGTATGTGATAAGTAGACTTGCTTTATTTCGAAACCATTATATAACCAAAAAAACGAATTACCTAGCAATTATATAAAGTGAATAATTTATAAAAAAAAAGAGTTACCCCAAACGAGTTGTACAAACTTCCAGTTAGTGAAAGAATTTAAGTTCTCGTTAGCATTCTGTACAACGGAGAAAGAGAAAAATAATGTGAATACAAAAGTAAAGAACAGATAAAAATTCGCGAGTTGTAAAAACATTAAAAAGTATATATCTCTGAGTTATTCCAGTGCGCCAAATAAACCACACACATAAATATTCGCCCTTTCTCTCGGTTAAATAAATCTTCTGAGGAAAATTAAAAGCAGAAAGGGTTGGCAAAAATAAAAGGGAAGCACAAACACTTTCGAATCTATGGAAAGGCTGGAGAGCAAGCTTTGGGTTAATTTAGTAATGTTTTATTATCCACCGGAATCACAGTCGTCTACTAAAGAGTATAGGGTTGCTTTCCTACCCTCTCGATGATAAAGATTATTACGATATAACATTGTGTCTGACAGAATAAACAATAGAGAAATCTCTGCAAAGAATATAAAAACAGGAATGTTTATATATTATCTTAGATAATGTATGTAGGTATTTCACAATTTCAGTTAGTAAGGCATTCTAAATGAAGTAAGTAGAAACGAATCTACATTTTCTGTTCCATTTTTTGTACGTATGCTGGCGTCTACTCTAATACTTTGGCTAAAGCAGCGGAGACCAGGGTTTGTTGACTTATTTTTTCAATAATTAATTTTTACTGATTTATTTTTTGCATACTGTTAAATTCAAGTACGTCAGCTGGTTCTATACTCCTTCAGGTATTGTACATACATTTCCAATTTATTCGAATTCTCCGTAGAAAAAAGTTTCAAGTAAATTTTGACTGTCTTGCAAAATAAGTCAACTAGCCCCGTGTGCGGGTTTAGTTTTTTCACGTTTATTTTGTCCATTGACATCTGAATCATAATTGATGCATATGAAAAAAGTACTTTTGTTCGTGCATTTGATGTGAGCCAATTTGCTGCAATGGGTGCATTGCACCCAGCCATCACCTCTAGTATTATAGTTCGATAGAGTTCTTTACATACTAAGCACTCGGTTTCACCCTGGATATAGATGGAATCGGGCTTTCATCCGGGAATAGAAATTTTCGATCGTCTCGAAGTAAATAACGTTTATACATTTTTGTGGACTTTAGTGCTGCTTTTGATACAGTTGACCGGCGGGCCCTTTTTTACAAGTTGAGTCACTTGTGATTATCTACTAGTGTAGATGGTGTAGGTATTAAGAAGTATGTTCGCGAATACAAAATCGGCAGTCTGGTCAAAGGAAGGTCTATCTGAATGGTTTGACTGTAATGTAGGAGTGATACAGGGATATCTTTTAAGTCCATTACTGTTTGCTCTTTTCTTGAATGACCTACATGAAGCATTGGGAGGCAGTTTGGAGATAAATGGTATGATTATAAGACTTTTATTATAAGCAGATGATTTGGTTTTGATGGCAATCAATCCGAAGGTGCTACAGCGGATGATTAAAGAACTGGAAAAATAGTAAAGGATGTAAAATCTGAAAATAAATTTAGATAAATCCAAAATTCTTGTATTCAGAAGAAGAGGGGATGTGATCAGGGAATCTTGGAAACTGAATGATCGATTATTAGAGGTGGTGAATAACTATAATTATTAGGGAATGGTAGCACCCAAGTTGTCGATTAAAGCTCATCTAAAAAAGCACCAGAGTTTGGCAGAAGTGCAGATTCACACGGCTTGGGGTAGTTTAGTGCCTAAGGCTGATAGTTATACCCTTTTTGGCTAAAGTAACAGCGTATGAGTCGGTCGTAAGATCAATTTTGACTTGTGGGTCTCAGGTATGGGGTCTTTTTGAGTACTATTTGGTGGAAATAATTGGAAGATTTTATATAAAAAAATGTTTTCTTGCTTAGAAAATTACTTTCAAGCTGAGAATAGGGCTTTCGAATCAAATTTTTATGGACACTACAGAGAACTGCTGGAAGAAGGAGTAAACATGCATTATCTACTGGAAATGGAAAATTTTGGGGACATTCGATGGCTATTCAAATTAAGATGTGGAGTTCTATATTTAAATGATCGACCTGGCAGACATGATGAAAGAAAGTTTTGCTCAATGTGTAACACGAAGGAAAGGAAAAATGTGATACATTTTTTTGGAAAAAAGTTCGGTGTTGAGACAGGCTAGGTTAAAGTGGTTGGTTAGAAATGAACTTAACAGAGAGGAAGTAGTTACTATGATAAGACAGGGACGGGCTGAGTTAGCAGGTTATTGTAGAAAGGCATGGCCGTATAGGTATGAGTTAGTGAGCCTATTTAATTACTAAATCGATTAGCATGGTGTTAGTTCAATAGAAGGAAAATATTAAAATTAGCATTAATAATTTGTTTGCGTATAGCTATTATCTTTTATCTGTCTTGTCTATCTTGACTGTCTTATTATTATTATACAAATAGCTTTTACTCCCTCTAACGGATAAATTCACTCATTTCAAATGCTTGCTATACCTTACTGTTATACATTGTTTATTATTATTTAGTCTATTGCGAAGTCTTACTCAGTAGGATATACACAATTAGTTTATTACTATAACATTTATATGGATATTTAATTTATTATTTATTAATTTTAATGACCTTGTTAGATAGAATTAGCCTTAGTGTAATTGTTTGTATATTAGAGAATAATATTTGTTTGCCAACCCTCCTGACGGCATGTGCCAAGAAGAACAAAAATTGCGCTAAAAGAGAATATTTTATTGTATTTTTTTAATGAGAAATAAAAAGGCATTATTGATTGATTGATTGATTGACTGACTGATTGATTGATTGATTAATTGTTACAATGCAAAGTGACCAGCAAGGAAACATATTTTCTTATGAGCCGCCAATGATCAAATTCAAAATATTCGATAACTATAATGTTGTATTCAATGTGGGCTCCGAATATTTTTAACATTATCAAAATTTAATGTAAGTTATAAATTGTGAATCTTAGTGATATATTGAACAAACCTGTAAGTGTACAAACTCTTTACATAATATCCAGTTAAATTAGTATTAAAGTCAGCAAATTGCAATTATTTGTTATTGTTGTCAATAAACAAATCCAGTTTTACCAGCAAATAACCGCTTTTAGTAAAGACCGATACACCTGTTTTAGCAGGTGTACAGGGTCGGAGTTACTTTTCACAAACGTTTATCGAAATGAATTCAAACATGGAATCACACAACAGTTCTACAATACAAGACCATCAAAATCAAATAAACACATCACAGTCATACTCTTCGGCAGCGTCGAGAGTGCAATTTCCTTTAAAGTTCCAAGCAATTATCTTTAGTGCCTTAGAAAACACCAAACTTCAAGACTACCTTCTTCCACTTGGAAATATAATTCAACCGAAAAATATAATCTTCTCTTCTAGATTATCTAAAAATCGCATATGTATGTATTTATCCAATAAACAAATAGTGGACGATTTTATAAATAATCATGGTCAAATAGGGGTCAAATAGGTCAAATATAAGGTGAAATTGTCAGAGCATGAAGGTTAGTTACACCAGCGGAACGACTTGTGCTCTCCGGCGTATGTCCTTCAATTCCGCACGACTTGCCAATCAATGAGTTACAAAAAATCGGCATAGTTCCTGTCTCCCCATGACCTTCCTCAAAATAAGTGCTTCTATGCCTGAGTACAATCTCATCCTTAGTTTTCGAAGACAAATCTATATCAGTCCTCACAATCTAACACTACCAGGTCATTTACTCTTGTTTTTGACAACACGACATATAGAATATTCATTTCTCAAGACAGTTTAGTTTGCTTTAGATGCAAGATGCCAGGACACATCGCTTCACAGTGCTTCGAACTACTAGCTCAACTAAACTCTAACCAAAACAATGAAGCATCGGTATCCAGCGCAACAAATATATCCTTGCAAGCATCCAATGACACAAACCCTTCTCAGTGTGAAAAAATGTCTATTTTTTCACACTGAGACATAATTAATCAACCAAAAAGAAAATTTGATGAAATTATTTCACCTGAAGCAGATCTATCTTCAAAAGAATGTAACATTTTTCCACCACCTAAAGTCCAAGCAAAATCTAAAAAAGCTAAAATTAAAATCATGAATGTGTTGCTTGTGTGAGTCCATTTCAAAAGGTAAAAGAAATAATAAATTAGACTTACTCACAATCAATTTAATTTAACTATCAGACGACCGGTTTCGCTTTCTACAATATGCAAAGCATCTTCAGGTCACGATACAAAGTTAAATAAATGAACCGGCATCATTTATTTAACTTTGTATCGTGACCTGAAGATGCTTTGCATATTGTAGAAAGCGAAACCGGTCGTCTGATAGTTAAATTAAATTGATTGTGAGTAAGTCTAATTTATTATTTCTTTTACCTTAAGCTAAAATTAGTTCAGCAAGCACTTCTGAATGCTCATTTTCTCTCTTACTTGACCCTGCTAAAAACTTCATAGAAAATCACCCTCTACCTTTCCCTCTAAACGTTGATCAACTTAACATGCTCCTAATGAATATCACGGGGTCAACAGATCCTATAACCACAATTCAAGAATATACCACAGACCTACCAGCTTTGTCCCATATGCTCAGTCAAGTTTATCCCCATTTAAAGGAAAGATCCATAAAACGTAAATTCACGTCCATAAGGAGAGGCATCGGAAGCGGAAAGTGACACATCTCAGTTAAGCTAACATTAAATTTAAGTCCCTACTTCAGTGGAATATTGATGGTTTTTTCCATCGCCTTGCTATGCTCCATCATCTAATTGGTGAACAATCTCCTGATGTAATATGCCTACAGGAAACTAATCTGAATCCCCCAAAAAAATATAACTCCAACCAATATGACTGTTTTCGTTGTCAAGTCCTTTCTGACTCTCTCAGCGCAGTCAAAGCTATGCAAAATGTATATCAAATGTATATAATGATCTTTGCTAGATTAAATCTACATTTTATCAACTCATGCAGTATTCATGTGTTTGTGATCAATGTCTTAGATACCAGTGTGAGTTTACAACGTAAAATCAAATATCTACAGCTACACCTCCGCTATATTATTGAATTTTACTTTGTCCCCTTTTTACGTACACCATTGATTCCACTCGGCTGCATACAAATAGAAAAAGAGCGGCGTCCCGACGCAATACCGTTACACGTGTACATTTTTCATTATCGCGGTGTGCTTAGAAAATACTCACTGAAACTCACACTTGTTGATTTTAATTAGGGATAAGGAATTGAAATAAACAAAGAGGTATTTATATTGTGCACTAGAAGTAATTGTGAAATACGATGCTATTTTTAGATATACAGGGTAAGGTATTGTATGCCGAGGTGTAGTAGATGACAGTTTTATAATGAATCCATATTTTATGAGTTTTCTGTTTATGAGTTACTTCAAATGTTATAATGTGTCGTCGAAAAAAAATCTTTATGAGAGAAGAGAGTAAATGACATATTAAAAAAGGATGGCTCTAGTTTAATCACTATTATGTTTCGTTGAATGGCGTGGTACATATAGAATGACAGATAGATAGATAAATAGATAGTTAGATACTTTATTCTTATCTTCCTTTACTACGTTTGTCTGCTCTTGGCATCCAATTTGTAATTTTGCTCGTCCAACGTGAGTCCTGCATTCTCGATACATTCTCGCCCAGTTCCATTTAAGTTCCGCTATGCGTTCCACAACATCAGCAATACTCATTTTGGAAGATGCTAAATTGAGTTTCATGACTAATAATTAATAAAAATAAAGATTTAGACTTACGTCGTTGACCTAGAAGTAGTAAGAAGCTGTTCAACATACTTTTTGGACTCTTTGTGTTCGGCTCTTTGTACGCGTTTCTTTTGGTTGGTTAAAAGGGTAGCCGATTTTGATTTAGGCAAATAAAGACTAGGTACTGCCTCAGGTTTGAGTTTTAGACCCTTTTTAGAAACGTAATTTAAAAGTTCCTGTTGTAGATTTCTTTGGTAATCTCCAGTTTTAAAATGTTAAGAACAAATTCTTGCAGTATTACAATTACAATTATCCTATCTACAACAAGATATAATCCGCAATTTTCTGGTCACACTATCTTTAGGAAATGTATGAAACCTAAAGATTTTATCTTCATTATTGCAACAAGCAATTGCACAGCGCACTTTGAAAAAGGGACAAAACCAAATATACAATGGCAAATAAAAATTTTCAGTTTTACAAAAAAAATACTATACAGTATAAATAAACGGTAACTAAACACCACAAGTACACACAATTCTCAGACACAGGCGCGCCTTACTGGTAATTTTTTACGCGCTTCTGGGATACGGCCGCCGGTTAAATTTTACCCATCAAATTTTTTAAGCCCTTGCGTAGTGGATATGTGTATAAAGACACATATGTAAGCATATATCTAAATTATTTTTCTATTATAAAATAGATGACTCAGTTAGTATTGAGTTACTTTAAAATATATTTATTATCTCATAACTTGCAATTTGCAATAGTCACCATTGATAACCGATATTATTGTTGAACTTTTGTTTTTATAAAAGCATTCTGTCTTGCCGGTGTAAAGTCGTCTGAAGTCGATATTTATTGTCGTCTGAAGTCGATATTTATTGTGTTTTGCGTTTGAACTAATTTGTGTCTTATTTTCATATTATTATATTGTTTGATAAGTAAATTTTGCATATAATAATCGGTAGGTTATAGTAATGTGTATATTTTTTATTTTGCTAAATTTCATTATAACTCATCTAAAATACCATATTGAATTGTAAAACAGATTTTTCTTTATTGTAATCTATTTTGTTTTTATTTCAGTAAAATTGCTTGGAGGTGAGTGACAGTGAATCAGAATAAGCAAATCTACTATTTACCTATTCACAGTATTTCCTCTGCAGAAAATTTTTAAATTTCAACGGATTTGCATACAAAAAGAGTGCGTTTATTATTAGTATATGTATAAAAACAAAAATAAATATTTAGCCTGAATCCATAGGAAAAGTAAAGGTTTTACGCTACTGAAAATATATTTTTTATTCAATTATAACCAAAACAAAACATTAAAAAAAATTAGATCATTTTTTGACCATAATTTCAAAATTAATGTGTACGTTAAGCTGTAATAATGGGTTCGAGGTGGTTCGAGCGGTCTTGAGTACGTCACACTCCTGGGCCAGCTGTCAAATGTCATGCGCAATATCATACCTTATGTATTTATTGTACCATAAGCAATATTCGTCCTTCTTCGCAGATCTTCGTTTTATTATTCGGTCCCACAACGTCACTGTTCCATTCGCCTCTGTGCCACTCTCAATTTCGAAGCCATATTCTGGGTTAGAGTCATATTTTTCGCCCCATAGGTCATGACCGGTAATACGCATTGGTCAAATAATTTTCTTTTGAGGCTAATTGGTAATTGGCCCTAAGTGTGCTTCGCAGTTTCCCAAAGGCTGCCCACGTTAAGTAATTCGTCTTTGGATTTCGCATGTTTGGTTATCCCTGCTGATTCTTATTTCATAACCCAAATACGTTTATTTCTCCACCAGTTCTACCACTTTGTCTTAAATAGTTAAATAATTATTGGGGACCATATTTCTCATAAACTTAGTTCTGGTCAAGTTCATTCTGAGGCCCTCCTTCAGACATGCAAAGTGCAATTCATTTAACATATGTGTGGCTTCTCCTTATTATCTGTGATAAAGACAATGTCATCTGCGAAACGGAGATGATTAAGCTTTTCGTCGTTTATTGTTACTCCTCTGTGGTCCCAATTGACCATAATGCCGTTATGAGTAATTTCGGTGACAATGTATCTCCTTGTCTTATCCCACGTTTCATTTTTATTGGTCGGGTTTCATCGTGTATCAGTGGCATTTTTGTAAATATTGTAAATAAGTTCACTATACCTATGGTCAATCCTGCTGTCATTCATTGCTTCTATAAGGCTGTCTCTTTCGATCGTGTCGAACGCTTTATGAAAATTTATGAAAGTGAGGACAAGGGGTTTGTTGTATTCTATAGATTTTTCAATGAGTGTCTTTACTGTATAGAGGTGATCATTGGTACTATAATTTGAACGGAATCCTGCCTGCTCTTTCGGTTAGTAGAAATCTAATTGTTTCTCCAATCTTGATGACACTAATCTAGTGAAGAGCTTGTATATGTGGTTCAACAGGCTAATAGGTCTATAATTTTCTAGGTCCGCCCTATCTCCTTTCTTAGCTGCAAACATAGATTAAACAGTTTCCTTAATTTAGTTAATAGCATATATCCTCGATTTATGATAGCTTCTATTAAAATTCCATCCTCTTCTGGGGCTTTGTTATTTTTCATTTTTCTTAATGCTTCTTTGAAATGGCTATTTGTATTCTTGTTTGATCTTCTCGTCTATTTGACATCGTGGTTTTAAGGGGTATATTGGCATTAAAACAACACGCCTTCCAGCCTTCCGGCTGATAAGTGTTCGCAATATCACAGCCGGTTAAATCAAGTTGATTGCCGCCTGGGCCTTTATGGTACCGTACCTGTTAGGAATTGTATTCCTCAGCCACGGGCCACTAATGACACAGCTGCTGACCTGTTGATCAGTTGATCCGCGGGTACTTATTTGGCTAAGCCGTATTCGTAACCGTCCTGAAGGACTGAAGGACTCCTACTTAGTTTAGAGTCCCTCCTTTACGCAAGCTGAGACTGGCATCTGTTACTTACGACGGAAGATTTAAACAAATGTAGATGTTTAAGAGTTTTGGAAAGATTGTAGCGATCTACCTCTACTAAACAAATTTTAATGTACCCGTTGGCTCTGCTACTTCTTACACAATTCGAATTACCTCTTCTTACTTCTCTGTTTTCTTTTTTTTTTTTTTTAGTCGTTAACCTGATGTATCGTGATACCATGAAGCTATTAGCTAAATTTCCCAATGTTCCTGAACGTTTTTCTATCTTCTGCCATTCTAGCACATTCTGACAATGGAGCGCCGATGGTAGCAACAATATGGTCCGTGTATCTTGTGGGAGATCTACCTTTCTTCGAAGGACATGTCCAAAATAGCTTATTATTTGTTCTGATATTTGTGTTCTTAGTCTTTTCTTTATGTTTAGCTGGTCCAATATGGATTCATTTGTTCTTCGGGCCACACATGGTATTCTCAGCATTACATCTCATCTCTGTTTTCTTAAGCGAGCCGATTATGGAAGATCGATGTACTAGGTTATTATCCAATAGTCTGGATAAAATATGAGTTTTGAATATCAGTTCAAAGGCAAGAAAAATCAATTATTGGACTGAAAGAAGAACGCTCCCACATATATGTTGGTTTTTCTGTTAACATTTGGATTAGCTTAGTTTATGCATTTTATACGATGTGGCTGATGAGTCATGAGTGAATCACGTGATCGTGAGTGGGACTCAATTTACGAATTAAGGTTGCTTTTATTTTGGCGTTAGTTAACGGGAATGAAAAATCACTCACGCGCCCATCCCTACATTATAATAACTTCTATTATATTTCTCGCGGTAATTCTTAGTAGTTCATATTAAAAAATGATCTAACCCACAATCTATTCTTTGAATGCTATTTAAGTATGAGACTTTATTTTATATATATATATATATATATATATATATATATATATATATATATATATATATATATATATATATATACCATATATATATATATATATATATATATATATATATATATATATATATATTGTTATGATGTATTTTTTGTTTGAATGATGAGCAATGAGTATTTTTAATAATATAGGGTTTTTATCGCGGTTCTCAAAGAATTAGTTTGTAAGTACTTTTTTAAATTATCTTTATTATAACTATTATGGAACACACATATATATCTAACCTAGCCAATGTAAATTTAAAATAAACTATCTTTAAATTGATACTCTTATAAAACTAATTAAATTCTATAGACAATGTAAAATTTAAACAAACTATCTTCAAAATTGAAATTGTTATGACACTAACTAAATTATATTAACAAAATTTTGTACCTTTCTTTCACTGAATGCCTAAATGAACTGTTTTCCACTATATAGATTCTAATCACCACTGAATGTCTTCGTACTTCAGTTATCCTTGTTTTTTTGTGAAATTACTTTTTCCAATTATCAGCTTCTACCAATTTAAGATATAGTTTTCTTCACCAGCATTTATACACCACCAACCAAACCAGCAAACAGCATTTATATTTATTCTTCTTTTCAATATACCAATATCCAATTATTATAAGTTGATTTATACTAATCTCCAACCATAATATAATTTAATTTCTTCCAATATACTTTTTTTAATCTTCAATAATTATTTGTGTATAATTATTATAAATGTGCATTAAATTATATGCATAATTTTTAATCTTCATTTAACTCACTATATTAAACAATTGGACTATCTCCAACTAACTTTCATATTTCTTATTAAACTGCTTGACTGACTTACTAAAACTGTTAACAATTGACTTCACTAACTAATCTACTAACTTTCATAATAAACTGCTTGACTTCTGACTAAAAACTTCCTTCTTGAATCCAAATCACGGGTATTTATATCTTTTTTGATATTCCAGAATCATCTGGCAAGAGATCATGTTCCAATTTGTTCCATTACTTCTATATAGATGTTCTCGAAAAAATATCTGTTCCATCCACCGACATAATCATTATTCCAGAATGTTCGACCGTAAACAATGGTCACACTCTGCACTCTGGAGAATTCGTTAATGTTCCATTGATAATTTTGTTGACATTTAGGCTTTTCAGATCAGAATAAACATTCAAATTAGTAACTAACACTCTAATTTAATAAAATACATATTTCAAACAATATATTATTATAACCCCACTTTATATTCCCTATAATTCTTAATTTCTATCTGTCAATTACTTACTGTATAGTTGGTTGCCTAGGCACATGGCTCACTTAACTATATTTACAACATTAAAATACAACTTTTTACACTTATTATATGCTAATTTATTAAAAATGCCCTCACATAAATATATTTTTATTAAATTCTCTAATATATAACTTCTTAAAATAATCAAATACTTTTTTATATCTAATATTATGTAGTATATAACTTATAAATTATTTTCTATAAACCCCAATTGTCACAATACCCCAAAATAATATTTAAAATAAATAATTTACTTATTATTTTTTTAAATATTAATTTTCTCATACCTTATTAAATTTAATAAATCAATTTTTTTTTTTATTTAAAATGTGTTAAATACATCCCTGTTCGCTGTCTATATCAAAGCAGAGAACAACGGAGCACAGTTCGGCTATTCTATTCTATGGTCAAACTGTCATGTCAAATGGGGCAATGGATGCGATATCAGAGAATAAAATATAACCTTAATTAAAAATATAATCGATATGGTGTTCTGTTTGTTTATAGACAAAATCTAGGAATTATTTCCATTCAAAATAACTTTCATCAATATAAATTGGTAAGTTTTTTTTTCACTTTATTATATTAGAAAGACATTTTTATAGCAATTATAGTATCAATTTTGTGTCTAACCCCAAATTATGATTTTTAGGGTACAAATTAATTTCCATATATATATATAAATCTACCATCTACCATTTAACAAATCAAGTCTATTGAATAAAATGGATATATCAGTAAGCTGGTATTGTTGTTATTATTTGTGTTATACTTAGATCTGGTATCATCCTTTTATAATAATTAATTATTCCAATGAAACCTCTTAAAGTTCTTAAATTGTGTGGTGTTTTATATTCCTGAATGACCTGTGTCCGTTCTGGATCCATTTCTATTCCCTTAGTATTAAGTTTATAACCTAGATTTATTACTTCTTTTTGAAAAAATGTACATTTTTCTTGATTTATTTTTAGTCCAACTTTGTCTAATCTATTGATTATAATTTTTAGGTGTTTCTCATGATCTTCAGCAGTTTTAGAAAAAATTAATATATCATCAATGTAGTGAATTACAAAATGTTCATATTGATCCAGAATATCATGAAGACATCTACATAAAGCACTGCAAAATGATTGAAGTCCAAATGGTACTACTTTGAATTGATATACTACTCCATCTATCTGAACTCCTGTATACTGTCTACTTTTTCTTTCTAGAGGTATTAACCAGAAACTATGCTGTAAATCGATTTTAGTGAAAAATGACATTCCTGTAATTCTTCCTAATATTCCATCTATACTCATTGGTGCTTCAAATTGCTTTTCAGTAATCTTGTTAATATTCCTTGCATCCAAACATAACCTGATTTCACCTGATCTTTTTCGTACTACTACTGTGGGGTTAATAAAACGTGTGTCTGCCTTCTCAATGATCCCATCTTCTAACATATTATTAATTGTTTTGTTTACTTCTTCTCTGTATTTATATGGTATTGGGTATGATTTTGTTTTAAAATCTTTTTCCTCCTTAACTCTTATACTATGGATATAATTCTGTGCAATTCTATTTTCTTTATTGACAAGTCCCTTGTGTTGCTGCAATATGGAAATGACTATTGATTTATATTCTTCAGGGCAATTTAAAACTTTCATCATATCTTCTTCTTTACAAATAACATTATTCTTCATTATGTACTCATTATTCCTTGCTTCCAATTTTACGCACTCCGCCTCGTAGGCATCCATCTGCTTAAAATTTCCATTCCTTAAATATTCACTACAATAATTATTCTTTACATTCTTTTGGGACATTTCCCTATCATCAAAATACATTTCTTCTTCATAAACATCATTATTTTCTTTTAATAATATCCTATCAACTCTTATTCCTTCTTCCACCTCATCTTTCTGCATAAATTTAATTATTTGCCCTTCCAAAGTTACCATTTTTTCTTCAAAATCTATCTTTACTTTCTTCTTTTCCAATTCATCATTTCCCATTAATATATCAACACATAAATCCTTGCATATTAATTTCTTTATTAAGAATATTAATTTTAAAATTGGCTAGTTTATCAATTTCACCCAACTTCTTATTATTTGCACCAACAATTTTAATTTTTGGAATCTTTATTATATCTGATAATTTTAATGTATTAAAAATAAAATTCTCCGAGACTAAAGTACTTTCTGAACCAGTATCTATCATAATTTTAATTATTTTATTTTTGGCCAAAGCATTTATATAAATTAAATTAATAGATTCAATAATTTTCTCTTCATCTAAAGAAATAAATTCTGAAGGTTTTTCATAATAGCAATGGCCTAACTGGTAATTCAGAAAGTTTACTGCACAAAATTTTGATTATTAGAATTGTCAGATTGTATCTGACCACTTGGATCTGATGTCCTATGTCTTTCCCTACTATGACTTCTACTCACATTTTCCTGCCTTGTACTATTTTGTTCCCTGTCTTCGCAGCTTCTATTCCTTCGAACACAATTTACCTGTCTGTTATAGTTAGGTCGCTCTGTATTTCTTCTATTGTTAAAATCTTGTCTATTATTATTAGTACTGTTATTAAAATGTTGTCTATTATAATTAGTATTATTATTAAAATTTTGTCTATTATAACTAGTATTATTATTAAAGTTCTGTCTATTTGGATTACTGTTAGTATTATTAAAATTTTGTAAACTATCACCATACCTAGTATTATTGTTATATGATTGTCTATATTGTTGATTATCATTTTTATTATATTGAAAGTTATTGTTGTTTTTTCTGTTGTTATTATTACTTGTCATATTGCCTCTTTGTATTCTTTGAATAAAATTAATAAAACTATCTATTGTTTGAATATTTTGTACAGTTACGGTTTGCACAACATCAGCATCAAAATGTCTAGATACATTTAAGACTGTTTCATCCTCTCTAAGTGGTGGTTCTAAATATTTTGCAACTGTTATCAATTTCAATGCATAATCTACCATATTTGATTTTAAATTTTGATTATACTTTCCAAAATATAGAATTTCTCTAAACTTGGCTTGCTCTAATTCACCCCAATAATAATTTAAAAATTTATTTTCAAATGTTTGAAAATTATCTAAATCATTCTCAATACTAGCAAACCAAGTTGCTGCATTGTCATTTAATGTCATTCTAATATAATCTTTAATATCATTAATATTATTCACAAATCTTAATTTATGTTTTAAACTATTTATGTATACTCTAGGATGCAAAATTTTTATATTACCAGAGAATTTAATCCCAGTCTCATTTGTTAAATTTAAGTAAGGTCTCCCTATGTCTCTCATTTGTGAAATATCATCTATTCTCTGTTCCACATTTCTTATTTGATTACAATTTATTTGGATATTTTGTTGTATATCGTCTAATTTTTCTTCTGTGTTTCTCCTGTCTTCGTTAATTTTTACTTCTAAGTTACATTTTTGCAACTCTATTTTCTGTTCTATTTCTATCTTATTATCTTGAATAATCCTCTTTACTTCTGTCCTCTCATTGTCTATCCTTTTCTTGTAGTCATTCCGTATACTTTTTATTTCATTTGCTACTTTTTTCTCTGCAGCTTCAAGTTTTTTATCCATTTGTTTTACAATTTTATTATTATTATCTTCTATTTTCTTTTCTAATTTTCTATAATTCTCTTCCAATTTCTGTTCCATTTTTTTCATGTCTTCTTTGACTTCTTTTGAATTCTCTTCCAATTTTTTTATGTCTTCTTTGATTTCTTTTGAATTCTCTTCCATTTTTTGTTCTATTTTTTTCGTATTCTCTTCCATTGTCTTGTTCATCTGCATCATTAATGACATCAAAGCTGCCATATTGACATTTTCCTCTCTTTCTGGATTCATTTCTGCAGTATCTTGTGGAGCTTGTACTAAACTCTCCTCTTGTATAGGTTGTGTTTCTACTTCCATATCTTCTTCATTCTTTTTGGTTCTTGTACCTTTCTTTCCTTGAGACATTTTGAGACTTTACTTGTTCAAATATAATTAAAATTAAAATCTATAATTTTTTCTTTCTAATGAAAATTAATTTAATTATATGAGAGCACTTATCTTTCCAAACTAATTCTTTTAAATAGAGAGCCACCGCGTTGGGTGCCAAATTGTTATGATGTGTTTTTTGTTTGAATGATGAGCAATGAGTATTTTTAACAATATAGGGTTTTTATCGCGGTTCTCAAAGAATTAGTTTGTAAGTACTTTTTTAAATTATCTTTATTATAACTATTATGGAACACACATATATATCTAACCTAGCCAATGTAAATTTAAAATAAACTATCTTTAAATTGATACTCTTATAAAACTAATTAAATTCTATAGACAATGTAAAATTTAAACAAACTATCTTCAAAATTGAAATTGTTATGACACTAACTAAATTATATTAACAAAATTGTGTACCTTTCTTTCACTGAATGCCTAAATGAACTGTTTTCCACTATATAGATTCTAATCACCACTGAATGTCTTCGTACTTCAGTTATCCTTGTTTTTTTGTGAAATTACTTTTTCCAATTATCAGCTTCTACCAATTTAAGATATAGTTTTCTTCACCAGCATTTATACACCACCAACCAAACCAGCAAACAGCATTTATATTTATTCTTCTTTTCAATATACCAATATCCAATTATTATAAGTTGATTTATACTAATCTCCAACCATAATATAATTTAATTTCTTCCAATATACTTTTTTTAATCTTCAATAATTATTTGTGTATAATTATTATAAATGTGCATTAAATTATATGCATAATTTTTAATCTTCATTTAACTCACTATATTAAACAATTGGACTATCTCCAACTAACTTTCATATTTCTTATTAAACTGCTTGACTGACTTACTAAAACTGTTAACAATTGACTTCACTAACTAATCTACTAACTTTCATAATAAACTGCTTGACTTCTGACTAAAAACTTCCTTCTTGAATCCAAATCACGGGTATTTATATCTTTTTTGATATTCCAGAATCATCTGGCAAGAGATCATGTTCCAATTTGTTCCATTACTTCTATATAGATGTTCTCGAAAAAATATCTGTTACATCCACCGACATAATCATTATTCCAGAATGTTCGACCGTAAACAATGGTCACACTCTGCACTCTGGAGAATTCGTTAATGTTCCATTGATAATTTTGTTGACATTTAGGCTTTTCAGATCAGAATAAACATTCAAATTAGTAACTAACACTCTAATTTAATAAAATACACATTTCAAACAATATATCATTATAACCCCACTTTATATTCCCTATAATTCTTAATTTCTATCTGTCAATTACTTACTGTATAGTTGGTTGCCTAGGCACATGGCTCACTTAACTATATTTACAACATTAAAATACAACTTTTTACACTTATTATATGCTAATTTATTAAAAATGCCCTCACATAAATATATTTTTATTAAATTCTCTAATATATAACTTCTTAAAATAATCAAATACTTTTTTATATCTAATATTATGTAGTATATAACTTATAAATTATTTTCTATAAACCCCAATTGTCACAATATATATATATATATATATATATATATATATATATATATATATATATATATATATATATATTAGAAATGAGTATTTCGACCAAAAAATATAATTTATAAATACGTTCAAATTATCGGGTAAAGTGGTCTGTAATAAAAATCTTTCTTTTTTCTTAATTACTCAATATTTCGCCATTTATTTAACAGCTTCTTCAGGAGTAAACTAAAACAATTTGAACATTACAAAAAATGGCGTACAAATACATTTTAAAACACTTACAGAATTTAAAAGATTTCGCAAATAAAAAATGACATTGAAGTATTTGAAATATTGAATGTCAAGATTAAATTGTCTTAAGCACGTCCGTTACAGCTATACGATAAAAAATTAAAATTATTTAAATGTAAAAATAAAAATAACAATAAAAGAAAAGTTAGAAGAATAATATTTCTTTGATGAATTATTAAGGTTAGTTGTTATTAAGATGAATGTTGGCTATTTTGAATATTTATAAATTTTGTTCAATATGTTACAATATAATGTTACTTAACTGTCCAGTGTCCGTTTTATAATTTAAAGTGTTTTTATTTTTGTTAATGTTATACATCTCAAGAAATAATCTACTTTTGTAGTTATCAGTCTGTGCCAAAATGTGAGCTTTGTTATAGTCTAGCATATGACCAGTGTTTTCATAGTGCTCAACCACTGCGCAAGTATTTTTTCTCAAGCGGCAATGACTTTTATGTTGTGTGATGCGTTGTTTTAGCCATTGTGATGTTTGACCAATATAGCTATTTTGACATCCTAAACACGGTATTTCATAAACGACATTACTTTTATATAAGGTTGGTACTGGGTCTTTGATTTTTGAAAATAGTTGTTTGCTGTTCATGGTATTATATTTAGCTATACTAATATTAGGAACATTTTTGAATATGGATATGACAGAATGAGTTAGACCATTAATAAAGACCATCTTCCCTTTATTAATGGTCTAACTCATTCTGTCATATCCATATTCAAAAATGTTCCTAATATTATTATAGCTAAATATAATACCATGAACAGCAAACAACTATTTTCAAAAATCAAAGACCCAGTACCAACCTTATATAAAAGTAATGTCGTTTATGAAATACCGTGTTTAGGATGTCAAAATAGCTATATTGGTCAAACATCACAATGGCTAAAACAACGCATCACACAACATAAAAGTGATTGCCGCTTGAGAAAAAATACTTGCGCAGTGATTGAGCACTATGAAAACACTGGTCATATGCTAGACTATAACAAAGCTCACATTTTGGCACATACTGATAACTAAAAAATTAGATTATTTCTTGAGATGTATTACATTAACAGAAATAAAAACACTTTAAATTATAAAACGGACACTGGACAGTTAAGTAACATATATTGTAACATATTGAACAAAATTTATAAATATTCAAAATAGCCAACATTCATCTTAATAACAACTAACCTTAATAATTCATCAAAGAAATATTATTCTTCTAACTTTTCTTTTATTGTTATTTTTATTTTTACATTTAAATAATTTTAATTTTTCATCGTATAGCTGTAACGAACGTGCTTAAGACAATTTAATCTTGACATTCAATATTTCAAATACTTCAATGTCATTTTTTATTTGCGAAATCTTTTAAATTCTGTAAGTGTTTATGTATTTGTACGCCATTTTTGTAATGTTCAAATTGTTATAGTTTACTCCTGAAGAAGCTGTTAAATAAATGGCGAAATATTGAGTAATTAAGAAAAAAGAAAGATTTTTATTACAGACCACTTTACCCGATAATTTGAACTATTTATGTATATATATATATATATATATATATATATATATATATATATATATATATATACAGTAAAACCTCCCTTAACCGAAACCTTTTTAACCGAAACATCGTTTAACCGAAACGGCTGACAGTTTCAATAATTTCGTCAATAAAAAGTAAAGGTTTGTCGCAAAACGTAAACAATTCCGTTAATTTCACTCACCAATTGATGTCTATGTGTGTTGGGAAATCACAAAAATCAAGAGCTCTAAAAGAGATTTCCGAAAAGGCATTTTAAGGTATAGAAGCCAAAAAAGTTCATGGATGTCGACCACTTTATTTTTAGAATGGTTTGAAAATGAATTCATCTCAAGTGTAAAATCCTTTTTAAAATCAAAAAACCTTCTCATCAAAGCATTGTTGCTTGTTGACAATGCGCCCTCACCCTCAAAATCTACAAAATGGTGACAATTGTCAGATTTTTGCCACCGAATGTCACAAGCTTAATCCAGCCATTAGACCAGGGAGTCATAGAGACATTCAAGAGACATTATAGAGAAGCATTCTTAAGACATCTATTATTACAGGAGACGAATTAATCCAAAAGTGTTCCCGAAATTCTCAAATCTTTAACAATGAAACATTTTTATTGGTGAGCTGAGTCGTGGGCCAAGATCAAATCTTCAACTTTGGAAAAATGCTGGAACAAACTTTTTGATAAGATTTTGATTGACGATCCTGAAGAAGAAAATGGTAAGAAAACGACAAAAGAAATTAAACCTTTCATTAAAAATTTGCCGGGACATGACGAAATTAACTAAGAAAAGATACGTGACTGGTTAGCAGCTGATGACTGAGAACGTGAATTCATCGACTAGTACATCATTGATATGGTTCTTTATCAAGACAACCTGAGCATATCAGATGACGAAGATGACGACCCAAGAGGCAACAGGCAGCACAAGACCGCCGACGAGATTTTCAATGCTTTAGAGGAAAGAATTTTATACAGTAGGCCTAATTAGTTAGGGACACGACTAGATTCTTAATTTTTGTTGTCATTACATAAAGTTTTGTAATTTTCAGATTGCTTTACGTTTCGCCGAACAATCGAATGAGGCAAACTCATGACGATCTGCAAATTAACAATGGAGGGAGAGAGAAACATCGTTGTCAAACGAAAACGCAAAAAATAGCAGATTTCTTTAAAAAAGCGTGTTAAACTTGTTCATTTTCCTTAATTTTATTACTTTATTTTGGACTTACTTATTAGAAAACATTACGTAATCAACTCATAGTATTTTTTAATACCAATACTTTGATCAAAAATATTATAAAAAACAATGTTATTTTTAACCGAAATTCTTGTTATCCGAAACGGCCTCCCCCCCAATTATTTCGGTTAACAAAGGTTTTACTGTATATATATATACAGTTGTTATATAAAAAAAACGGGTGTGGCAGTCCAGTGGGACTGCCAGTAGAAGTTATACTTCTATACACGCGTTCGAGGTTAAAAATTTATATAGGAGTCAATCTGCACAATCATTACATATGTAATGCTATAGGTAAGAGAGAGCATAAAGAGAAAAATAATTAGTTATATAGGTATATAGTGCATCGTTTGCTGTATATAAACATTTGACCTGTAATAGGAGTATAGTAAATGAAGGATTATATCAATATTTTAATGAAAATATATATTTTTATTTTTATATATGTATAAAAGGAGTTAAATGCAAAAAGAAAATTTACACATACTCTGCAGTAAAATTCATTGTTTATTTTGTTATTAATATAAAAATTACAATACAATAAATACACTGCAACATAATTCAATATAATAATACAATAAATTAAAATGTAATATTCATAAGTATTTAAAACTGCCAATATACATAAAACTTACTTTACGACGATAAAAATAAAAAACCAAGTCCGGATTATGTTGTAAATTTTCATTTTATTTTAAAATTTATGTTTTTTGCATATATTACATATATTTAATAAGATTAACTTGAGGTTTTTAAATATTTCAAAAATAAAAAAGGAAATTCATAATTGGGATTCGTACTCACAACCACCAGCGTATGAACCAAACACGTAAAGGATTTGCCAATTTGACATGACACTAACGGATTTCAAAATTGACAGTTATCGGTAAAACAGTGATTATTTTGAAATACAAAAGCTTATAAAGAAATACTTATAAACGTTTAATTTTAAATAATACAAAACATATCACATAAATAATAATTAATTAATATTTAAATGGGAATAAGCCACAATTAAAGGTTAAAATACATTTATTGACGTTTCAATTTCCACTTCGCAAATCGTTCTCAAAATACAAATATTAGTAAATTAAACAAATTTTGTTTTTGTTACTTAGTGAAAAATTCTTCTAATAATTTAATTTTATCTGACTCATCTATATTGACAATTCAGACATACATTATACATTTTAAAGTAGACGACTTTAAAATGATATTGCCAATATTGTTGAGTTGCGTTCCTGGGACGACTTTACTTATAAGATAGTTCATTCGATTACATGAAATCAACTTTAACGTGAGAATATCCGTCAGAAAAAATCATAACATGTAATTCGTCTTTAAAAAGACAAATACATGCCATGATGACAGTAAAATTCTCCCGTTAGTGATTCCATAGTAAATTATGAGGGAAAAACCAGGAAAAAACCTCATAATACTATCCCGACATGGTAAGTATTTGATCTTGCATTTAGTTTACCTTCAATAAATACCAAATTCCGATTTTATATGTTTGTTATTTAAAAAATATAAATGATGTATTCTCTATATGTTACTGACTTACCAATACTGGTATTTTCCTTTTAATAACTTCCTCTTTCAATATGGGTAACCAGATCCTACTACATTCTGCCGAGGAATTCGCGACGCAATTGGTCTCATTTAGCATAATTAGAGCCGCTTCTTTGATTTTTCTCTTTTTACCATCAGTTTCTTTTAGGACTATATTTGAATCAGTCCATTGAAACTGATGGTAAAAAGAGAAAAATCAAAGAAGCGGCTCTAATTATGCTAAATGAGACCAATTGCGTCGCGAATTCCTCGGCAGAATGTAGTAGGATCTGGTTACCCATATTGAAAGAGGAAGTTATTAAAAGGAAAATACCAGTATTGGTAAGTCAGTAACATATAGAGAATACATCATTTATATTTTTTAAATAACAAACATATAAAATCGGAATTTGGTATTTATTGAAGGTAAACTAAATGCAAGATCAAATACTTACCATGTCGGGATAGTATTATGAGGTTTTTTCCTGGTTTTTCCCTCATAATTTACTATGGAATCACTAACGGGAGAATTTTACTGTCATCATGGCATGTATTTGTCTTTTTAAAGGCGAATTACATGTTATGATTTTTTCTGACGGATATTCTCACGTTAAAGTTGATTTCATGTAATCGAATGAACTATCTTATAAGTAAAGTCGTCCCAGGAACGCAACTCAACAATATTGGCAATATCATTTTAAAGTCGTCTACTTTAAAATGTATAATGTATGTCTGAATTGTCAATATAGATGAGTCAGATAAAATTAAATTATTAGAAGAATTTTTCACTAAGTAACAAAAACAAAATTTGTTTAATTTACTAATGTTTGTATTTTGAGAACGATTTCCGAAGTGGAAATTGAAACGTCAATAAATGTATTTTAACCTTTAATTGTGGCTTATTCCCATTTAAATATTAATTAATTTAAAATGCCACAAGAAAATAGCTTCAGAACAATATAAATAATAATATTAATACATATTATATTATCTATAGTATTATATATATACAATATTATATATATATATATATATATATATATATATATATATATATATATATATATATATATATATATATTGTTATGATATGTAAAATCGAGAAAAATATTGGTTTGTTTAAAATATTTCAAAGTTCAAAAAACATTAAAATAATTCAGATAAGTAGGATAATATCCAACAAACATTTCGAAGAAGGAGAGTTATTAATTTCTTGAATTACCTGTACTAAACAAAATGTAAGCTTTGCATAAATTATTTCTTTGTTATACTTGAGTGACCCGCATAATTTTAAGTGAAAACAAAAAGACAATTGAACGGGGTTTTCCAAAATACATTAATGCAGTGATTAGAGACAAATAGAAGAGATTTTAGAAAGAGGTTTTTGTTAGTTTTTAAGAATTATAGAAAATATTATTTGTAAATAAGTTTTAGGAAATTTTATAATTATAGGTAAAAATTTGTTTGTTATCGAAATGAAAAAATGGGGGAATTGTGACGAGTTTTGATTGGCGGAGATTGAAAAAGGTGGGATAAGCATGTAGGAAAAAGTTTAGCGAGATTGAGGAGAGAGAAAAGATATAGTCAGTTGGTTTTCCAAATCTGTAAGAGGAACAGTGATTGTTCTCTGGTGGTTCCTGAAATGTAGCAAGCAGTAGTGTTGAATATTAGTGAGTTTTTGTGGAGTTAGTGTATCTGACAGAAGCTGAAGCAGCAAAATATTGTAAGTCATATTTCTCTACTTATATTCCAAGAGTCACTGTTCAGGCCAACGAGAGATTCAGTTTATCGTAAAGAGAAGATATTCCAAGAGTCATTTTTCACTCGGGCCAACGAGAGATTCAGTTTATCGAGAGGAGAAAAGCTATCATAATTTGAATGATTTGTGCTTTTGAAGGAGATCATTAAGGACGATATACTTGCAACAATCTGTGTAAGATTGCTGATTACATAGGGAGCGGTTGAGAGGAGATAATATAGTCTACAAGGAACAAGGATTTGGACCACTCATCATCAGAGAGAGATATTTTGTTTTCTGCAGTTTTTTTCTTTTATTGATAACAAATTTTTACACTTAATTTAGAAAGGATATAAATATTTTGATTAGGAGAGTTAGAATAGTTCGGAATTTTGAGATTTCAATTAATATTGTTTGTACCCTTAATTTTGATTGTTCACGTACGTAGAACAAAATTTTTGAGAATCATTATATGAGATTTGTTTATTGAAAACTTTTGAGTGTGAATTATTTCATTATTTTTATTTCAATATATAGTGTTAGATCATATGTGTTTTTTATTATTCCGGTATTCTCTGGACCTTACCTTTCACATGTAATAGCATAGATATTGAAGCACGAATTTAACCCTGAGATAAAAGAATTAAAAATTGTGATAGAGTCATAATCATATCATCTAGATAATTTTAATTAATCAAAAAAAAAATTAATTAGCTAATTATTGCTTGGCGCACCAAGACTTTAAATATCACAATAACTGGCTTCCAAAACGTGGGGCTTGAAAATATCGCAGCTTTACATTTGAAGGAAGGGAAAGAGATCTGGAATAAGTACAGGTGATCCAGAGATAAAAACATATAACATTGAGGGAATTTGAATTTGAAAGTATTTTGACAATTTTTCCAGGGAATATAAATTTGATTTATTGATTGATCGTAGTTAGTGGATATTTACTGCTATTGAATTATTTGATTTTATTTTCTTTACCAATCATACATTTGATATTTATTTTGAATTATTTGAATTTTACTGATTGCATATTTGATATTTGTCGTGAAAATTTAATACATTTGGGGAGAAATATTGTCGTGTTCTAAAACATATAGAGTGTTGTAAAATTTCACATTTGGCGGGGACAAAAACAATAACAAAAAGTAACAACATGTCTGTCACAAGGAGACAAAGTAAAATGCAGGAAAGGAAGGAGGATAACAGAGAAGATGAAACAATTGTTGAAGAAGGATAGGATAATGAAGGAAATGTTACAATAGTTGAGGAGAAAAAAGAATTATCAGGAATAGAGAAAATATTACAACTAATGCAATTACAGACACAACAAATACAAGAGAATCAAAGGGAAACAAAACAAACAATGGCAGAAACAAAACAAACAATGGAAGAAAACCAACGGGAAACAAGGCAAGCAATAGAACTAAATAACAGAAATATAGAGCAGCGTCTGGAAAACTATGAACAGGAAATTAAAGGATGTGTTGAGGGGATAAAGAAAGAACTGATACAACAGATAGAAGAAATAACCCTAAAGAATGCAAAACAAGAGACAGAGATTAAAGATATCCAAAATACAATGAAGGAGATACAAAATTGCCAGAGAAAGGAACTAGAGATGCAGAGAGAAGAAATAGAAACTAAAATGGATATTAAGACTGTCCAGAAAAAGGAATTAGAAAAATTAGAAACAAAATTTGAAAACGTTTTACAAGAAGACATGCGAGAAATAGAAAGAAAAATGGAGGAAATCAAAAAGGAACAAAATTCAGGGGAAAGAAGGGAAATGGTCATCCATGGAACAAGCGAGGCGAAAATACAATTTGGCGGGGATATTCGGAAAACACACCCAGTACCGTTTGTTAAAAATTTGAAAACCAAATTACAACATATTAGATATTTTGACGATTGCAAAGAAACAATTAGAAACCATTTGAAAGAAGGAGCAGCGTTATGGTATGAAAGCAAGGAAGATGAGTTTGAAAATTGGACAGATTTTGAAAATAAATTTCTCAACTATTTCTGGGGGAAAAATAAACAGAGAGAAATCAACCAAGAGCTACAGAATGGAAAATATCACGAAAAAATGGGAATATCTGAGGAAAGATATGCTTTGCAGATATATAACAATTCAAAATATCTAGAATACAAATATTCTACCGAACAGCTGGTAGAAATGATCAGCAGACATTTTGAGGAAACGTTGAAAGATCACGTGATTTTGAGAAACTATCAAGATATTGATAGTTTGTGCCAATTCCTTCAATTAAAAGAAGCGAAAAGAAAAGAAATGAGAAATAGAAGACAACATGACCAATATAATGGACCGGAAAGAAGGTATTCATCAAATTATGACCAGAGAAACCGACATCCCAGATCAACAAACGAATATAGGCCGAGAAATTACAATAATTACAATAGACAACAAAATTACGATAACAGGAATGACACACAACAGAGAACATATGAAAATCACAACAGGAATAGAGATGCACAAAATCCTCCGAATAGGAATACTAACGAACAAAGGGACGATAGAAATAACCAGAGCTTCCAACAACAAAATAGAAGGGAGATGAATCATGTAGCAATAGGAAACGACAGACAAATTTCTAATTCTAATCTAATATTTTTAGATGCATTTATAAAACATAAAGCGATTAAAATTGTGATTGATTCTGGATCGGAGATATCGCTGATCAATAAAAAACTAGTAAAAGAATTAAATTTGGACAGATTTGTGTATAAGATTCCTAGGGTTGATTTAGTGGGTGCAAACAATAAAAATTTGACGACAGTAAACGAAGGCTTGGGAGTACAGATAAGAGTGGGAAACAAATTCCATATTATGAAATGTGTGGTGATTGAAGATTTAAATCATGATATGATAGCGGGAATTGATGAATTGAGGAAAAAAGATATCACCATAAATTTTTCGGAAAATAAACTGGAAATCAGAGCAGCACCAGACAACACAGGAGAAGAAAAGCAAACAGATAGGAAAACAAATTCTGGAAGGATCAATGCACAGGAAAAACGCAAAGAAATCGATATGACTGTAGAGGATAAACCGAAAGTACAAGAACAAGATCTAACAGAAAAGAAAAAGAGAAGGAAGAAAAAGAAGAAGAGTTCGAAAAGAAAGCAGGAAAATAAGATGGAGACCAGAGAAAAACAGGAAATAGAAGGTACAGAAGAATTGTTGGCAACCGACGATAAAACAGAATGGAAGCAGGAAGAAAAAGAAGGTATCATCAGAGAAATGAAAGGAATAGAAACATGGTGCTCGGAATACCAAAGGGAATTAGAGGATAAAAAGAAAACAGAAGAAAAAATGGCATTGATGGACGAGAATCCAGAATTTTGTGAAGAAGTATTATGGACAGTGAACACATGTGAACAAAAGGTGGATGAAAGAAAAATAAATTGTGGAAAAAACATGGAGAAGGAAATAGAGAAGATTTTAGGAAACCATGGAGATTTTGTTAATAAAGTAAATCAAGTGGTTAAAAATTATGAACTTTCTTTTAAGGGAAAATACTTGGAAAAATTTAAAACGAAAATATATCCAATCCCGTATAAAGACAGGCAATATACGGGGTATTTTAACATTCACGACATTTGTCAGTATCATAAGTAGATTTTAATAACATAGTGAAATAATTTGATCCTAGAAAACTTTTGTCATTTTTAAAATTTAACAAAGAGTTTTCGGCAGATCAAATGGCGGGGATTTGTTATGATATGTAAAATCGAGAAAAATATTGGTTTGTTTAAAATATTTCAAAGTTCAAAAAACATTAAAATAATTCAGATAAGTAGGATAATATCCAACAAACATTTCGAAGAAGGAGAGTTATTAATTTCTTGAATTACCTGTACTAAACAAAATGTAAGCTTTGCATAAATTATTTCTTTGTTATACTTGAGTGACCCGCATAATTTTAAGTGAAAACAAAAAGACAATTGAACGGGGTTTTCCAAAATACATTAATGCAGTGATTAGAGACAAATAGAAGAGATTTTAGAAAGAGGTTTTTGTTAGTTTTTAAGAATTATAGAAAATATTATTTGTAAATAAGTTTTAGGAAATTTTATAATTATAGGTAAAAATTTGTTTGTTATCGAAATGAAAAAATGGGGGAATTGTGACGAGTTTTGATTGGCGGAGATTGAAAAAGGTGGGATAAGTATGTAGGAAAAAGTTTAGCGAGATTGAGGAGAGAGAAAAGATATAGTCAGTTGGTTTTCCAAATCTGTAAGAGGAACAGTGATTGTTCTCTGGTGGTTCCTGAAATGTAGCAAGCAGTAGTGTTGAATGTTAGTGAGTTTTTGTGGAGTTAGTGTATCTGACAGAAGCTGAAGCAGCAAAATATTGTAAGTCATATTTCTCTACTTATATTCCAAGAGTCACTGTTCAGGCCAACGAGAGATTCAGTTTATCGTAAAGAGAAGATATTCCAAGAGTCATTTTTCACTCGGGCCAACGAGAGATTCAGTTTATCGAGAGGAGAAAGGCTATCATAATTTGAATGATTTGTGCTTTTGAAGGAGATCATTAAGGACGATATACTTGCAACAATCTGTGTAAGATTGCTGATTACATAGGGAGCGGTTGAGAGGAGATAATATAGTCTACAAGGAACAAGGATTTGGACCACTCATCATCAGAGAGAGATATTTTGTTTTCTGCAGTTTTTTTCTTTTATTGATAACAAATTTTTACACTTAATTTAGAAAGGATATAAATATTTTGATTAGGAGAGTTAGAATAGTTCGGAATTTTGAGATTTCAATTAATATTGTTTGTACCCTTAATTTTGATTGTTCACGTACGTAGAACAAAATTTTTGAGAATCATTATATGAGATTTGTTTATTGAAAACTTTTGAGTGTGAATTATTTCATTATTTTTATTTCAATATATAGTGTTAGATCATATGTGTTTTTTATTATTCCGGTATTCTCTGGACCTTACCTTTCACATGTAATAGCATAGATATTGAAGCACGAATTTAACCCTGAGATAAAAGAATTAAAAATTGTGATAGAGTCATAATCATATCATCTAGATAATTTTAATTAATCAAAAAAAAAATTAATTAGCTAATTATTGCTTGGCGCACCAAGACTTTAAATATCACAATAACTGGCTTCCAAAACGTGGGGCTTGAAAATATCGCAGCTTTACATTTGAAGGAAGGGAAAGAGATCTGGAATAAGTACAGGTGATCCAGAGATAAAAACATATAACATTGAGGGAATTTGAATTTGAAAGTATTTTGACAATTTTTCCAGGGAATATAAATTTGATTTATTGATTGATCGTAGTTAGTGGATATTTACTGCTATTGAATTATTTGATTTTATTTTCTTTACCAATCATACATTTGATATTTATTTTGAATTATTTGAATTTTACTGATTGCATATTTGATATTTGTCGTGAAAATTTAATACATTTGGGGAGAAATATTGTCGTGTTCTAAAACATATAGAGTGTTGTAAAATTTCACATTTGGCGGGGACAAAAACAATAACAAAAAGTAACAACATGTCTGTCACAAGGAGACAAAGTAAAATGCAGGAAAGGAAGGAGGATAACAGAGAAGATGAAACAATTGTTGAAGAAGGATAGGATAATGAAGGAAATGTTACAATAGTTGAGGAGAAAAAAGAATTATCAGGAATAGAGAAAATATTACAACTAATGCAATTACAGACACAACAAATACAAGAGAATCAAAGGGAAACAAAACAAACAATGGCAGAAACAAAACAAACATTTTTGATGTTAGGAGAGTTAGATATATTTTGATTAGGATTAAATATTTTGAATTATTTTGATTAGATTAAATATTTTGATTAGGAGAGTTAGAATAGTTCGGAATTTTAAGATTTCAATTAATATTGTTTGTACCCTTAATTTTGATTGTTCACGTACGTAGAACAAAATTTTTGAGAATCATTATATGAGATTTGTTTATTGAAAACTTTTGAGTGTGAATTATTTCATTATTTTTATTTCAATATATAGTGTTAGATCATATGTGTTTTTTATTATTCCGGTATTCTCTGGACCTTACCTTTCACATGTAATAGCATAGATATTGAAGCACGAATTTAACCCTGAGATAAAAGAATTAAAAATTGTGATAGAGTCATAATCATATCATCTAGATAATTTTAATTAATCAAAAAAAAAATTAATTAGCTAATTATTGCTTGGCGCACCAAGACTTTAAATATCACAATAATATATATATATATATATATATATATATATATATATATATATATATATATATATATATATATATATAACATTAAATATATATACAAAAGGAACATTTTTATTCTCGAGAGAGGAAGAGAGAGAAAATATATCTTCTGTCTCTCTCTTACTCATTATCTTACATATGTAATGGTTTTACAGATTCACTCTCATGCAAATTTCCAACGCCGACCGTGCGTATAGAAGTATAACTTCAAAAATTTTTTTTTGATAATCGATCGGTTACATTAGCAAAAGTTTGACCGTTTTAACATCCACAATATTCAGTTTCCCCCAAAATGACAAAGGATTTCTGTACTAATTTAATTTTATGTAAATTAAGACCCACTAAAGAAATCACTTAACAAATTCTTAACAGTTCTTTAAGCTACCTCTCTCTAGCAACGACTTCCCAAATTCGAAAGATTCGAAATTACCATTTAAAACTTTAGTTCAATTAACTTCCATTACTATCTGAACCTTGGAGAAACCCTCCGAAAGAGACCCGACGTTTTTTGCCATTAAAATTTAAATAAGTAGAAATCTGTTGAAAACTTTCAAACAAAGAAACTAATTTGCAGAAATCCATTAATTCCAGAGAATCATAATTTTGCCTAAACGGTCAGCAAGTGTTAGTAATGACACAATTCCTAACTGGTAATTGGAAAAATTGGAGGGATAGTCCCGGGGAATATAATAAAGGAGAGAGAGCCGGTCGAATGAGCATGAAGTGAATGGGCTTTCTGCGGAAAAATATCTACGAGTGGAAGGATAATAATGATGGCTCTGAAGCGGATTCATCATCCGAAATTAAAAAAATAACACACGTGTGGAGAAGGCGAAAAAAAAATACGAAACTGACGAAACTTAAGGGCATTTAAAAGACAGATTATGGCAAAAAAATTATGATAAAAATGGCCTAATTTTTTTTATTTGTTGACTTATCATTTCTTTTTTCAATTTGACCAACGATAAAAATTTATTGATTTATTTAGCTCAACAGACTTTGGAGGTCTATGGCTTCAGTGTATTTATACAATTTACAGTTAGTTTATATTTACGAGTAACATGATGCTTACATTGCAAAATTTATAATTTATTAAAGTAAAATTTTGTAATTTTTACCGACATTTCGTCATGACTTAGTTCCATCTTCTTCTGTTCTGTGAATCACTGTTCTATTCTTCTGCCCTATGCTTTTTAAATCTTTTGTAATTAATTCTTCTTCTTCTTCAACTGCCCTGTCCGTTGCGAACGTTGGCTATTAACATGGCAATTCTGATCTTGTTTGCGGCGCTTCTGAATAGTTCGACCGATGTGAGCCCGAACCACTTCCTCAGATTTTTGAGCCACGAGTGTCTTCTCCTGCCTGGCCCTCGCTTACTGTCTATTTTTCCTTGGACAATCAATTGCAGTAGACGGTACTTATCGTGTCTCAATATGTGGCCTAGATATTCAAGCTTTCTTTGTTTAATTGTATTCCCGATTTCTTTCTCCTTTCCGATTCTTTGGATTACCTCTATGTTGGTGTTAATATATAATATATCCGGTCTAGGATATTCGAAGAATGCGTCGGTACACCCACATTTCGAATGCTTCTAGTTTTCTCGTGAGCGTCTCCGTCAGCGTCCAGGCCTCCACACCATACAGTAAGATCGGAAAAATGTAGCATTTAACTAGACGTAGTTTTAGGGGAAGAGACAAATCCCTGCTTATGAGGAGCCTTTTTATATTGCTAAATGCTGCTCTAGCTCGTTCTATTCTCGCCTTAATTTCTGTGGCCTGTTCCCATTTTGCATTTACGTTGGTGCCAAGGTACACATAAGATTCTACATGGTCAATTAGTATGTTACTTATCCGTAACTGTCGAGCAGGCTGTTGCTTCCTGCTTATCAGCATCCACTTTGTCTTCTTGAAGTTGAGGCTCAGGCCGTATTCCTCACTAACTGAATAAACTCTTTCCTTTACCTGCTGTAATTCGTCTATGGTACTGGCAAGGATCACCGTGTCGTCGGCATATCTTATATTGTTCGTTAACTCGCCGTTTATTTTTATGCCCTCATTTGCATTTTCCATACATTTGTTAAATATTTCTTCGGAATAAATATTGAATAGGTGTGGGGATAATATACACCCTTGACGGACACCTCTTTTGATCTGCACCTTCAGTGAGTTCGTTGCCAATTTTTGCTCTTGCTGTTTGACCCCAGTATAGGTTTGCCACAATTCGAATGTCCTTGTCGTCAATACCTGTCTTTCGCAGAATATTTATCAATTGTTCATGATTGACATTGTCAAATGCTTTTCTCAAATCCACAAAGCACAAATACACGTCCTTATCAACGTCTCTACACCGCTGTATAAGCGCCTGGAGAGCGAAAATTGCTTCTCTAGTTGCAAGTGCTTTCCGAAAGCCAAACTGCGATCTATCAATATTTGACTCACATTTATCATATATTCTTCTATGAATGATCTTAGTGAACGCTTTAGTGACATGATTGATCAAGCTTATAAGCCGGTAGTCATCACAGATCTGGGCATTTGGTTTCTTCGGCAAAATGTTGACTGCAGCCAATTCTCCGGGATTTTACCGCTATTATATATGTTGTTAAAAAGTTCAACTAGATTATCAAGGAACTGTTTGTCTGATTTACATAGGATCTTTAATATTTCGCAGGGTCCATTGTCCGGACTTGCTGACATTGTTTTTTAGTGTTGCAACAGCATGTAATTAATTAAGAAATTTTTTTATCGGCATGTAAGTAATATTTATTCATATAATTTCAATTTTACCAGTTTGTTTTTTTCACTTAAATTTTATTTTGTATATTTAATCAATTTTAAAGTCATATTTAATAATCACACACACATTATTGGCATAATTGCTGTATATTCTGTACCATACAGTATTATATTTTCAGCATTTAGTTTACCATGTACCGTTGACCTGAAGATGCATAGCAAATTATAGTATGCGAAACCGGTAAATAGTGGTAGAATAAATAGATTGTAAGTCTAATTCTTATTTTTTTACCTATGATAAACATATTTATTAGCAGCTCATATTGGTAATCCAAGCTACTGAACCATAAATATATTTTTAATGTTTTACAGTGTTTTTTAGTTTTTTTTTTTTTTTTTTTCATTTGACGTTAAAAACTGTCAGAAATATTAAAGTACGAATCTGTATTGTTTACGCTTTACAGAAGGTACTTTTACTAGAAAACTATTCAAGCAATTTATCATTTGCAACTTTTTTTACAAAATGCATTTAACCGAAAGTGATATGATTGAAATATTAATGATGATTGGTATTGGCGATAAGATGCGGACTCAACAAGAAGTATGCCGATTTTTTCATAAAAGGCACCAAGATCGTGAACCTATTTTACAATCTACGGTAAGCAGAATAGAGCGAAAATACAAAGAATTAGGCCATGTGAGGAATGCAGAAAGCATGGTATGACAAAAATTAATGAAAATATTCAACAAGACTTAATTTTGACGACAGTAGAAAATCCACACTATACAGTTCGAGAATTGTAGCATTTTTAAATTCTTTGGTATATATTGAAATCACCCTGTATGTAATTAAACACAGAAGAATATTTTCAATGTATTTCTGTTTCCTATCGTATATGCTAAAACACCGAAATGTTATTTCAATCCTTTTTGCACCGCAGAGGTCGATAATAGACATTTTAAATTTTGTTTATATATCACAGATGGGTATTTCCTCGGTATTCTTTGATCGTTTTCCAGTTAAATATTGCGCCTAAAATAAAATCGTAGAACTAGTCAAGAACCGGCAAATTTGTTGAAAAAAAGTGATTTATACTCAATGTCACGTGTCAGTTTGTAACGATGTTATGATCGTTTAACAGTTCGAACCGTGGGAGTGTCGATAATCAGGCATCCATTTCCACGACGAGACGACGAAGTGGGAGTCGGAGCGGCTATTTAAGGCGTGTGCGTAGCGGAATTAGACAGTCTTGTAGCTAGCGCTCTAGGCTCCCTGACTCGCCAGTGTAGTGAACCTGCGAGCCATACCGGATAGAGAGATTGTCGTATTGAGGATCGTACTGTGTCCTTAACCAAGCGAAACCCATTGGTATTGTGTATTGAACATTACCGTGGGTCTGCACAGCCAAATATTTTATTTGCGAGTGCGTTCGGAGCTCCCGCTGAATTGAAGCGGAAGCGAGCATAAGTCTGCGTATGATCGACTTCACCTATTTCATTTCTTTATTAGTAATAATTAATTTCTTTTCTTTTATAGACGTTCGCCGGGGAGTTCATTTATCGCGGGACCCAAACTGAGACGTAGAATTTACTTCATTTTTATTTATTGTATATGCGGCGTAGAATTCATTTTATTTTATTTATTGTATATATGCTAAATTAATAGATTTATTTTTTATTTCAACCTGTGTTTTACTGAGTCTATCGCCCCGAAAGAGCTACCCATCACAAGTTCTAATATGCGTAATCACTGTTTTTGTTTTATGTCGTCTCTCACCTAAGAGATTTGTATCTAAGAGATTTGCGGCGTTTCCAACAAATTTGAAAGGTACCCACATTTGTTCCAGTTTTTAAGAAGCCGAGTATAAAATTTGCATCCTAGTGAACAACTTTCAGCCTCAATTTGTTTGTCCTAAGAAGCCGTTTTAGAATATTTCCGCAGTTTGGAGATGAATTTGTTCGTGTGGCAGATAGTGTAAGTCCAGTTCCTAACCCCAGAAATTTTAGTGAAATCCAGGTAACTCTTTTGTGTTGATTTTTAAAGGAAAAATAAAAATTTTCATAAACTGTCATATTAATTGTTCTTAATTTTAAAATTTAATATTGACAACTGACAGCTAGCTTTATTTTTTTGACACATACCTAATCATAACAGATCTTGTTTTTTGTTTTGTTTTTTTTTAAGGTTAACCTTTACGTATAGTCCATTTAAAAAGATATTTTTCATTTGTAATAATTTATTTCTGCTACAAATTATCGCCCAGTAACAATAATTGTAAGTTCTTGCAGCATCTCCAACTTCTAGAGTTTGTAAACGGATAGGACATAGTAAGTCTGTTTTGATATTTTGTATTTTATTGTTATTATTTATATTTGTAACTGTTTGTGGTGAGACAATTTAATTTTTTCCCTAAACCATTTTGTTTCCGTCATTTAAAAAAAAAAAAAAAAAAGGTCGGTTACCATGCCTGAGCCACCAAAATATATTTGGGTAAAAACCCTTTAAAATGTAATGTGTTACCGAAGATTGTACATGATGTTAATAATATTATATGTTGTTTAATATTTTAATTAAATTTTACTTCAGGTAACATACACCCATGCTTAAGTGAGTTCCAGTGTCCGGAGAGTAAACCTCTTCAAACGGACTTCAGCTGATAACTGATTGATAAGATACCCATGAACGGTGTCAAAAACAAAATGTCAATGTATTGACATTTTGTTTTTGACACCGTTCATGGGTTTTTACCATTTTTTTAATGTAACACATTACATTTTAAAGGGTTTTTACCCAAATATTTTGGTGGCTCAGGCATGGTAACCTGTAAGTATAACCATTTTGCTCTTTTTTAACCTTAGTCAAAATTTTAAACCACGTTTGCTGTAATTAAATGGTTTATACTTATTTTAGGTATTTTAACCTGATGATGGAACAGTTGTTCCGAAAACGTTCGTGCTTTTAATGTTGCCCTTTTAAGGGTTTTTATAAAATAAAATATACCCACATACAAAGACTAACCTCTTTTTGTTATACGTGGTATACAGCCAGCTGCAGGAATTATTTTCCTTGTGGATTTCATTTTAAATAGCTTGAGAACCTTCTTGTATTGTGTTTTGTTCCAGGAGATTTATATAAGTACCCTTTTGTTTTACATTTTTGTAGTTGCCCCAATCCCAACCCCCTTGCCATTCACTTATCCACGACCCAGTTCTCCAAATAACCCCTGAGTAGCCGTTCGCAATAGTTTCGTTTTATTTTGCTTGCTCATGATGAACCAACCTAAAAATTTCATTGATAACGTTTTATTTTCGGACGAGGAAACGTTTCATTTGAACGGTCATGTCAACCGAAAAAACACCCGTTATTGGTCTGATCTCTGAGACTGAGAGTCTGATGGTCTGAAAATCTACACTGAATGCAAGTGTCCCATACGCAAATACCACAAAAAACGAACGTATGGGCTGGTATTGTGAGAAATATAATTATTGGTCCATATTTTTTTGATGAAAATTCAACAGGAGCATTATATCTGGATTTCCTACAAAATACATTAATTCCTGATCTGATCTCCAGCTTTTTCCTATTTAAATACCCCAATAATTTAGACCGCAGAATCAGGTTTCAACAAGATGGTACACCGCCATATTTCCCAGTAACTGTGCACGAATTTTTAAACAGAACTTTTTCACAACGGTGGATAGGAAAAGGGGGACAAGTGGAATAGCCCCCTATTTTGAACTCATTAGATTTCTTTTTATGAGGTTATTTAAAATCTAAAGTCTACACAAATAGACCTGATAATATCCGTCAACTACAAGACCGAATTAGACAAAAAATAAAGAACATAACACCCGCTATGCTACAGAATGTTAAAGATGAAAGTAACGACCAGTTCAGTCATTGTATTATGATCAATAAAGAACAATTTGAACATTTACTGTAAATTTTAGTTTGTTTATTTTTGTTAATGTATCACAGAAATTGCATAATAGTAAAGTAGTTGTATAACAATATGTACCAACCCTGTAGCAGTTTGAAACAACGTGTTATAGATTTTTGAAATCAGCTCAGCAAGGGAAATCTAAAAATTAAAAAAAAAGGGGTTCCATCTAAAAAAATGGTGATGGCGTCATCATACTAAGGTGGTTCAGCCTGTATATTAAATTATAATTTGAAAAAACAGTAAGTCTTAAATTAAAATCAAAAACCGACCTGTTTCGGGAATTTCTAATACTTGTTGTTTATTTAGCTAATAATGAATTTATGCCTTACTTTATGGACGCACTGTATAAAGTGTACATTGTAATACTATCAAAGAAATCAAAGCTATCAAAGCCTACTACAAAGCTTTATAAACAAATAAATATATACGTAAGCATTTATCTCTTTCTACGTTTCAGTTCCGACTAAATTCCATTCCAACTAAAAAAGAAATCTCAAATTCTAATCTCAAGTTTCGACGTCCGCCACCTTCCTTCCACTAAAAGAAAAACCATCCTAATTTCCTAAATGTCTATGTCGAGGCGTTCGTCGTGCTTCGGAGAAATCCATCAAGTGCAGGATGTGCCAAAAGTTGCGTGTGCCACTATCTCACTCGGTCATCTTTATTGTTGTGTAACGTGAATGGACTTTGGCCATTGTTGCAGCACTTGAATTTATGAAAGTGTTTGTCGGGCATAGAGGCCATCCACCAAATTGGTTTTGTTGGGAAACTCTGTTCTGACCATTGTTCGATATTAGAAAAATAGTCGATACGTTTCAATAGTCATAAGGCGTAATGGTCTTTCTCACGATACTAGATAATCATTTAACAAGTCTTGAAAGTATAAAGAAGTGGCACAATTTACTGAAGATACTTATTCACTTGCATCAAACAATAGTTGCTTGTCCTTCAGTAAGAAATACAAGAGAGTTTACAAAAAATATACTATAAGAAATGTAATATTAACTTAGATTGTTCGATATTTACTTGGCCTACCGTATTCATGACAGCATTCATTAAGGCGTTGCATTACGTTCTGTAAATCATTGTTTTTATCCGTCATTATTACTGTATCGTCTCGAAAACGCAAGTTATTCAAAATTTCTCGATTGATAGGTATACCTTCTATTGAATCTGAGAGCGTTTCTTTAAATACCACTTCACTATAGACATTGAAGAGTAGTGGTGACAACACGCAACCATGGCGGACCTTGTAAGTTTGATTCAAATAAGATTAGATATAATTTCCATATCACAACTGTCAATATTTTTGCTTTTTAATATATCTACAAGCTTTTTATGTTTAAGCTTACCAAATGCCTTTTCAAAATCTACAAAACATAAGTACATGTCCGGATTCATGTCCATGCATCTCTGGACCAGCACATTCAAGCCGAACAAAGCATCTCTTGTGCCCATATCATTTCTAAAGTCAAATTTCGTGTCACTACTTTTATATTCAACAGTTTCTGCTGTGTATTATTTTCAAAAATGTTTTAAGTGAAGATATTGTTCTGTGACCCGAACAGGATATTGCACTTGACTTTTTGAGTATTGCTACAAAGGTCGATTGCAGCGATTGTCTGATACATTTTCCTTATTTAATAATTCCCGATATACTCTACTATCTTGGTAATACGGCAATATTTTCAGTAATTCCAGTTTGCAAAGATGGAATACGAGTATTTAATCTGGAAGAAGCAAGCACAGTTCAGAAGCCTCAAAAAATAATTGTTGAAAAAGGAGCCAAGCAGGTCAGCAAGTGCACTAGTGTTGAGAAAGGTACTAATATGACAATTTAGTGTTTCATCTCAGCGAGCGGCAACTGTATCCCCCCCGTCATGATATTTCCACGTGTGCACTTTAAGCCTCACATGGTGCAGGAAGCCCCCACTGGTACTCTTGGTTTGGTAAATCCATCAGGCTAGATGACTTCTGTATTTTTTGTTGAAGTTATTAAACATTTCATCTATTACTCAAAAAGCAGCATGCAATCGCCCACTCTGATATTATGTGACAATCACGAAAGTCATTTGTCATTGGAGGCACTTAATTTGTGCTAAGAAAATGGTGTGACTATTTTAACTGTTTCACCACATTCCACCAATAAATTGCAACCGTTAGACGTTGGAGTATTTAAGCCATTCAAAAGGTATTACAATGCTGCAATAGATACTTGGATGATGCAACATCCTGAAAAAACAGCAAATATTTACAATGTTGCTGATTTTGTAAAGATTGCTCACGAGAGAGGAATGACTCCATCAAACATCAGTGTTGCTTTTAAGAAAACACGGATTTACCCATATGACAGACATGTTTTCACCGTCGCCGATTATTTATGTAATTACATTACCGATCGACCAATGGCGGACTCGCCAGCTACTTGTCAGGTAAAAGAGGATCTACCGTCAGGTGAAGCTCCTGTTGAAAAAATCAACAACTCAACAATGGAAATCGATGCAGATGAAAACTCCTTAGGTTTCAATAACAACTCTCAAGACCCAAGCACTTCTACTACCATCAGTAATGTAAAAATTTCTATATGTAAAAAAAACTATAGAAACGTTCAAGCAAGAGGAAAAAGTATGATAGCAACCAGTATTCCAGAAATGACTGTCATTGCCAATAAAACGGCGGTATCAATAACAAAAAGAGAAATGGCCAAACCGAAAATAACACATTTTACTAAGGACACTAGGAAGAAATCCAAAAAATCGAAGAGGTTCTGTTTCCATCTGAAAAAGATGTAGTCAATTATATTGAGACTGCTGAGGACTTGGACGCCAGTGAAGAAATTTTCATTCTTAATGAAGACAAATTCATAGATCTGGATATGTCACCCATTAAAAATAATTATGTACTGGTGGAATATAAATTCAACAGCCATAATAGTAAATTCTACGTTGGACTTGTTATGAAAGGAAAAAACACGAGCGGAGATTTCGAAGTGAAGATTAAAAAAAAAAAGGACATAACACCTTTGTAGAGCCACCAGTTCCAGATGTACCAATAGTCACTGAGAATAGCATTAAGATGATTTTGGAGAACCCGGTTTTTGCGAGATCAACCCAACGCCAAAAACAATGTATTTCTTTTGGAATCGTCTTCAATAATTTAAATATTGGCTAACTACTATATTCAACGTTTGAATTATTTTTCCTTTGATTTTATATAATTTTTTTTATTGGAATAAAACTATAGCATAGCCCTTTTATTGGGAATACTTCAAAAGTAATCTCATTGGTTTATTGTACAACCTGGTCGTTTTTATATATGTTACATTGTACCCCTATGTATGTTACATTGTGCCCCAGTGCAGTGGTGGGGCACAATGAAACATTTTTTTGAAACTTGAATTGATTATTACTCAAAATAGTTATTAATAAGGTTTTTGATGCTACTATAAGTCTGTTCCTAGTACTGAAGGGCATCTTTTAAAACACATTTCAAACTGATATACCTACATGCAAAAACAGGAAAAATAAAAAACAAATTTGTGTTTCATTATGCTCCCCTACTATTTATCTTGTAGAATAGTGTTATATAAAATTTGTTCATTAATCAGCTAGTTTTTGGTACTATTTATCTTAGGGGAATATTGTACATACTATTTTATAAATTTTGTTAAAGTAAAGATGCACTTTCATCGCAACATTTCTTATTAAAAAATCCATGCCTTTTCACAAATCCCTGCGCACGGTCTAGTAATTCTTGATGATGCAAATCAATCGAAACGTTCTCAGTCTACGAATCCTTTGATACATATATAATAGGCATTGTACGAGAGTGCAATGTATACTCGTCGTGGAATAAAGGCAAATGCTGAGCAAGCTATGATCACAAAAGCTTAGAGGGCGGTAGGGCGGTTCGGCGGAGAACACTGTATCATTGTCAACAATGTAACTGTACACAGTGTTTTAAGCAGAGTATTGTTTGTATGGAATATAGCACTGGTTGCACGTTCAACATACCGAGTGTCTAGCATTCTATCATCATTTATTTACCTTTATCGAAAGGATAATAGAGGATCCTGTTTGTATTTAAACAAAATAGTAAATACATTAGTACATGAATTTCCATTCTAAACAATAAAGTGCAGCGTGCGTTGAAATTTAGTTAATTAAAACTGACCCTGACAACTGAAATACAACTCATATTGGTTCCTATTCAAATCTGTTTGAAAACAAAGTTTATACTGTTGTTTACATGCAATATAATTAGTAGATACACATAATCCAATTTTAAAGTCCGTTTCACTCTTTTTGTCCAATTTTGATATTGAAAACCACTAAAGTAGGATTAAACTGTCAATCAAATTACCAATGGCGGAGAAAATATATATATTTTTTTTTAATAAAATTAAAAAACCTAGGAAAAAAATCTGAACTAACAACATCTGACATTTCATTCATATTTTGTTCTTGAAATGATACGTTTAATCAATAATACTAGTAATATCCATTACAATAATAGATATAATTAATAATACGATTAATTTTTTCGCAAAATTGCCAAAAATATTGGTTGCTGTAATTTTAAGATAAGATTTAATAAACAAAATAATTTAGAGCTTTATGATAGTTTAGATTTAAACACCTAACGCCACCTAGGAAAAAAATCTGAACTATCAACTGATGCGAATAAACTTATTTGACAGATAAAATTGGAAATACACGGCGCTCCAAAATTAACGCATAATTTTAAAAACCCTGGTAAATCAAATAATTCTAATGTTTCGTTTTTTGTGCTAATATATTATTGTTACCCCCGGTATATTGTAAAATTTATGGAATAAACGGCAAAAATTCTGATGTTTTTTATCATTTTTTGCAAAAAAATTAAAAACATGCTAATTATGCTTCATTTTATTTCGAATTTAGTTGAGTTGGATTACGTTGTGCTGAACGTTTAAAGGGGTTTTTCAAGTTTATTAAGTGTTTTTTCTTTGAAATGAACCACCAGTAGCAAGAAAATCTAAATTTGTCAGAAAGTGACTGTTTTAGAATCGTTACTCTTCGCGAAGAAGGATACACTCAAGTAGAACTCGCTGAACGTTTTAACGTCACCCAGTCAACCATTTCAAGAGTGTTAACACGTTTTTCTGTTACTAGAAGTAACTCGAGAAGACCCGGTCAAGGCCGTAGAAGGGTTACAACTCCTAATCAAGACTTCTCTACAAAATGAATTTTTGGATCGTTATAACTTTAGAATCAGCCAAAATATGATTAGAAGAAGACTTGCCGAAAACGACCTACACCCTGGAAGGGCACCAATTGGCCCATTATTGACCAGAGACCATAGAAGGCAAAGATTGCATTTTGCTCGTGAACATGTTGATTGGAATAATGACGATTGGGGAAGAATATTGTTCACCGATGAATCTAGGTACTGTCTTTTTTCTGATGACAGGAGAAACCGAGTGTATAGAAGGCCTGGGGAACGCTATGCACAGTGTAACACCGTAGGGACTGTACAGTATGGCGGCGGCTCGGTAATGGTGTGGGGTGGGATTAATTTAAAGGCTCGTACGGAATTAGTTAGAATAGATCACGGTTGGCTTACATCGCAGAGGTATATAACAGACATTTTAGAAGAGCATGTCGTACCATTTGCACCATTAATTGAGGATAATTTCATGCTTATGCAAGATAATGCCAGGCCAGACACGGCAAGAATTGTGCAGCAGTATCGTCAGGAGGTTGGAATTCCTGCCATGGATTAGCCTGCGAGAAGTCCTGACCTCAACCCAATAGAACATGTTTGGGACATCATAGGCAGACGACTACGACAACTAATGCACCAAACACATTAGATGAACTGTTTTTGCGGTTGGTTGAAATTTGGGATCAAATTGATCAAGAAGAAATCAGAACGATTATTCTCAGTATGAGAGATGGATGAGTATGAGAATATGGATCTCAGGCATAATATTTGAGGCAGAATCGACCATTTTAATTTTTATAACGATACAGACTTTTTTAATAGGTTTAGATTAAGGAAACTGACAGTGATCTATATTCTGAGAATATATTGTAAATAGTTGTTAATAAAAGATTATAAAAGTAGGTATTGTGCCTATTTTTCTTTACTCATTTTAGGCATTCAATCTTTTCATAATCTTGATAATTAAAAAAATAGATAAATTAACGTTTTCCAAGATATATTGGTGCTACTGATTAAATAATACCGGTATAGGAGATAATAGAAATGGGTTGTTACTTAGAGATTCTGAATATACAGTGAAGCCTTTTTGTATAGTAAAACCAATGAATATGCAGTATGAAGGAGAAGGTTTAGGTACCACTTTATTCAATGGAAGTGACTTTAAAGTTGATAAGATTCTACCGTTCTAATCTACAGCAACATTCTATAACTTAGCGAGAGATAACCAGTGAAAAGTCATTACTCGGGGGATTTTGGGGTTGCTGAATACGAATATTATGTCGACGATCGTCCTTGAGTTACCTGGTGCCTAGGGGAATTTGGATGTTATTTATAAAAATATTAAATCTGACTTTATTAAAATATCGTCTTGTAATTGTTCTATAATTAGCTTTTAATACATTTTTCTTAGTTGATAGTCTATGTTAAAAAAATATTCACGCTAGGCATTATTAACAATAACTTTTACCATTAATGATAGCTTATGACAAAATATTTTAAATATTAGATAAGTATATAATTTTTTCGATTTTGTTTAACTAAAATATGTGCATAATAAAATGCCTTAAATACTGTGATAACATTTTTTTAGTTATGAGATCTCAAGAAGTATTCCTTTAATTTTGTGGAATACCGTATACTCCTTATCATAAAACTGACCATTACGTCGATGACAAAAGAACAAATAATCTTCTTCTGCACCTTTTGTCATGCCCTCTAGACGAAATGGTCATTAGACGCAGACGTTAGCAGTTAGGTGCACCGGTTCGTATAATATGAATTATATCATTTTATCACTCCGTATAGCGTCCATTAGGTCTGGAAGGGTAATTTAAATTTTGTAAACTGGCCAGTTCATCAGAGACCGGAGATGGCGATAGCGTCCAGAGAGGAAATTGAACCCCGTTGAAAGGGTATTAATTTGCAGCCCTTAGGAAAATTCGATGCGGCCAGGGACGCCCGAGCGACACGGTGGGACGGGGAAATTACCTGTGGGTCGTAGTCAAGGGGAGAAGATGTTAAGTAATAGTCGGAAAAATTACTAGAAAAGCGTATTTTATACGGAGATATACGAGTCCCTTCCGATATCAGATGGCCCAACGTTAGATTGATAAGAAAATTAAATTTTAGAGAACAAAAATAAAAGCGCAGCGTGAATTTTAAAAGTTTTAATGGATGGAACAACATTTTTGAATTTCCATATTATAAAAAATATTTTATAACGTAATGAAAACTATTGATTAAACAGAATAATATTAAATTTATAAAAACGCATAGAATATGTAATTATACTTATACTTATACTTATAATCTGGTACTTACAAAGTAAGTTACTTTGTAAGTACCAAATCCTAATTTGTGGGCCTCTCGGTGACAAGTTGATATAGAAACGTGTCTTCCAATAACGTCACTTCATAAAACGCTTAACTCCATATAATTTGCTCGTCGATTTTTCACTATGATACGTCATAATGCCTTTCGATCTGCTTCGGTTATTTTACTTTTTCGTACATTTCTAGGTTTTGTGACGACCGAACCTGTGCTTTTGTATCTTCTGACTATATTTCTTACACTATAGCGTGACAATTACAACATATTCGCGATTTCCGAATTGGATTTTCCAGAATTAAAAAATTAGCTGACAATATTATTGTTTTAATGTCATTTTTCCATAGCTACCTCTGGATTTAACGTAATTATGAAAAAATCAACGTATGTTGGCATAAGTGAATGCATATGCATAGCCAGGGTTTAGTTAATACAAATGCCATATTAATTAATATGGGAACTGATAAAAACATACAAAGTATAATTTTTTTATAGTAATCGACTTAAACTGCAAATTCCATAGGTGGGCCAACTGATATGGGATATATTTACTAAAAGTATGGGAAAACAAATTTATTAAGGTATTATTTTGAGATGATGTAATTCTTAAAATAGTCGAGAGTTAACCTAATAAGAATTCTGTATAATAAAAACTCAGTTAAAGTTAAAGTACCCGGAATATATTCAAAAGCGTTTAAAACAAAAAAAGGAACTGGAGAGGGCTGCATACTATCACTATTGTTATATAACATATATTCTGAATATATAATAAGAAAAATACTAGAAAAATGGGATGGAGGAATCATTATAGGAGACAGAAAAATCAGTAACCTGTGATACGCCGATGACACACTTATAGTAGCAGCAGAATTCGGACTTCCGATCAACACTACTGGCAAAGCAGCCAACTTGGATGACATCAGGACAAAGCAGATCCAGAACTTTGGGAAAAAACAATTAGACTATTGTGTATAATAATTTCTTGCGTAAAACGCTTTCAAATAAGTAAACTATGGCGCCAATCCAGAGTAGTAACACTATTGATACCAGTCAAAGGGCCAACCGAAGCCAAAAAAGTTTTTTGACTAGGCCACCTTTTTAAAATTTTTGAACAAATGATACTGAATGTACAAATTAGAAATACAGACGGAACTCATAGAAGCTACAAAAGCTCTGTATAAAGAAAATAAAGTGTCCATTAAAATGGGAACAAGAATCATAGGAGACTTTACCACAACAAAATGGCTCCTGTAGGGTTGTTCCACATCTCCAACCCTATTCAAAATATACTCGACTACATGGCGAGAAAGCCTCGACTACATGGCGAAAAGAAAATGCGAAGGCATGGGAGTACCGGTACGGAACGAATACCTATATACGTTAAGTTTTGCAGACGATCAAGTAGTGATTGCACAAGACCAAGACGACCACAGCTACATGATGAAGAAAGTACAAGAAGAATATACCAAGGCTGGCCTAGATATTAACCTCGCGAAAACAGAGTACCTATCTACAAGTGAAGAAGACATAGAAGATCTACAGATTGATGACAACGTAACAATCGAAGGAAAGGATAAATTCAAATACCTGGGGTTTATAGTCACCAAAAAGGCAACAACAGAGGAAGAAATTACACAAAGATTAGGACAAACAAGAACAGCAATCCGACAACTTAACTCAGTATGGTGGGATAGACACCTAAATATGAAGACAAAAACGCAGATTTATAAAACATTAGTGCGAAGTATTATGACATATGGGGCTGAAAATTGGATCATAAACAAGAAAAATAGCAGTAAGATAGTAGCAACAGAGATGGAATGCCTGCGAAGATGCTGCAGAGTAACAAGAATGGATAGGAGAAGTAATGACGAAATAAAGCAAAGAACATCAATAGAAACAGACATACTAACATATATAGAACAAAAAAGACTAAAGTGGTATGGACATGTAAGAAGAACTAGCGACAGCAGATGGATAAAGAGAATAACCGAATGGAGCCCCATAGGAAGGAGGAAAAGAGGACGACCCCGAAAATCCTGGAGGAACGAAGTAAACGACGCCATGAGTAAGAGAGGACTAAACGATGGAGAATGGAACAACAGAGAGAGATGGAAACGGTTGAGCGAGGGAAGGCATTGAATACTGTAGAATCCCTAAATATATATACTGAATCGTATCTCTGTCAGTATTAATGAGAAACTCTTGAAAAATCTTGCTACGATCAAATATTAAAACGTGTAAAGCCAATCGACAATGAGTTTAAACGAAAGAAAATAGCTGGCGCCCTTAACATTGACTTAACTTCTGCTTATGGCACTGTTAACCACCAAAGATTGTTAGTGAAATATTAAAAAATATTAACCACCAATATCATTGAAGATTTTGGATTGATGTGCTTGCTAAAATGTATTCTACAAAATCGTCGATTCTACGGTTTCTTTCAATCTAAAAAAAGTGCTTTAGGAATCGAAAAACTGGTCTACCTCAGGAGAGTGTAATGGCACCCCTCCTTTATGCCATCTATACAAATGACTTGCCGAGACTCTTTGGAACGAGATGCTTTATTTATGCTGATGATACGGAATTGGTTGTCTAAGGAAAATGTTTCAAAGAAATAAAAAATCAATTGTCCGCTGCACTAGAAGAGCTAACAGAGTAGTACAAGAATAACTATCTTAAACCAAACTCAATCAGCATTCTAGAAAAAAAGTTAAACATAACATGAAATAGTAAACTATTAGATCACTGCAAAGAACCTAAATATATCGGTGTAGGACTAAACCGAGCTCTTACATTTGAAAGCCACCGCCAAAATACATAACCTAAAAGTTCCTAAGAATCAACATAATTCGAAACTTAGATGGATCAAGTTTGGGAGATTAGCCAACCAAGCTAATCATCTTAACATCTCTGGCTGTGTGTTTTTCTCCGTCCCTCCAGTTTGGTCCCAGTCTGTTCGCACACATTACGTTCATGACACAATTAATGAGACTTGCCGAAAAATATCTGGTTGTTTAAAACCGACTCCAGTCTCTAATATATAAATATAATAGAAATCTCTTCTCCCAACATCAGAAAAACCCTGCTTTCTAAAATTAAAAAGAAGAAATAAGAAAGTGACCCACTTCATCGTATGTTTGACAAAACAAGGCATCCAGCAATATTAATACGTTATTCTTAACAGTAGCTGTTAAGCCACCCATGTGGTTTAATATTAGCAGTATAAGATTTAAAGAAGTTATCCATACACTAAAAGTAAGTAAGTACTTCATCACAGATGTCATCTTGATAATTCTGAAAAATTTAATTGGCCTTGTAAAATACACCATGACATAGATCAAACATCAAATTATTGGGAAGACTCTGGTATTCAATAGAACAGTAATTTAGTATTCATAGATGTTTAGGTATGACATAGAAATCAGGACGCATCCATTCCACTTCAATATACATCTGGCATCTCAGCATCTGGCTATACGTTTGAAACGACCATAGAACAACGACCTACAGAGCCCATTATCGCATCAACCAAAACTTTCAATACTGACAAACACAAAATAAAAGAACTCAAAACGTAAATTTAGAGTATAATACCAAAAACCCAGACTGAGATGTTAGTAATGAATAATTACAGATCACAGCCTAAAATCCTGAAAACGTATGTATTATTTAAAAAAAAACACCATCAGTGAAAGACTACACTTTTTGCAAACAAAATTATAATTTACAATGTAAATGCGGTGTTAAAACTTTGTAAAAATTCTATGTCTCCGTCTATAGAATCCTTGTATTCCACGTCCATGGATTCAATAAGATAAAACGACACTTTTATTGCGTAATCAGGATAAACGATTTTTTGAAAATACTCCAAATTTTTACCAAATGCATAGGGCAGCAAATCATCAAGGAAATTGAAAAAAAAACATGGACAACTCAACTGTGATTGAGAGCACTGATATCGACAAATTGAAGTAGAATTATTTGAAGACTCACTGAACCAACTTAATATGTCAGATCCAGACAAAATATAATTTATTATCACTTATAACTAAAGAGCTTAGGGCTAAAAGGATGAGGGTCCAAAAAAACAAGTTTTGAGAAATTAGGATTTTAAGTTTTAAAAATAGATATAAAAAAGTTATTTTCTTGTGGTATTTTAAAGTAATTACTATTTAAATGGGAATAAGCCACAATTACAGGTTAATCTTTAATTGTGGCTTATTCCCATTTAAATAGTAATTAGATATAAGAATAATTCAGAAACAGAAAGGGCACTTCATTGTGGGTTCTACTTCATGCAGCAACTTACAGGGAACATATAATGATGGTCCACTAACGTGTCTGAAAATGAAACTGAAAATACAGATAAAGTAGTCTATATTTTCAAAAGTAATATCATACAGATCTGCTCCTGTTGATTACACAAAGCTACAAATACAGTAGAAGATTGGTAGTAATTGATACAATGACAAGCTTTAAGCATCTGGCAGTGGGTCAAAATATGCTTGAGACTTTACAGAGCAAAATTTTTTTCAAATGGTGAATATCGTCGTATTTTGCATTATTTAAAGGTAAAAGTCCACAATATACTAGTTATGGCACGTGAAAGCAGCCTTCTGGTAGTGCAATTTGTTTCCTCTTAGGCTTAGTAACAATACTTTCTTCATTTAGGCTATTGACAGTCTGACGCTGTAACATCATTCGAGGGTCATGAGAAACGATGATTAGTTGCCGTACAGATCGTGTTTTGAAAGGACAACTTTTTGTATATAAAGGAGAAAGAATAGTCCATGACTTAAAAATGTCCTGGTTGTCGCAAGAAATAACTCTAAATGGTGTTGGTTTGAATCTGGAGTTTTCAATAATTTCGTTTCACTCGGAAGGAATTTTAATCACAGATTTTTGATTGATTAAGTCCATGTTCCTATCACACTCGAGTGGCCTCTGATTAAAAAAAAAAACATTGTTATTTTATCAAGTCTTAGTATAGTTTACAATGTAGTGAAGCATACGTAAAACGGCATAATTTTTGTTCTGACCTGCGCAGGAATCGCAGAAAATTTTAAGCTCTTTTACTTGCAAGTCAAGGTGATTAAAAATAAAATCCCAAAGCAAGGAACAAACTTCATCTCCTCCTTTCTTGCCATAAATTTCTGCATAAGAATAAAAAAAGATTCTGAGTCTGAAAGTTTATGTATGTTGAACCTGTAAAATGATAGTTGCCTACGATAATAAACATCGTTAGTACTAATCTTTGGGACAGGTAGATTCTTTTGGAAATCCATTGTAGTAGCTTGCAATAGCAAAAGAGTTTTTAGTTCACAGTTTAGTTTTTCAAGATTATTGTGATTATCGGCTGTAGCAGGTATGGTTAACTTAACTTTGTATTGCATTAATATTTACTGTAAGGTTATCAGAGTGCTGCAGGTGTTACACCTAGGATAGCCAAAAGAAAACTTAAAATTTAAATTAATTATTTGCATGTACTTTTCCAGAGAGATTTTATTGTTTGGATAAGCTATTTTGTATAAAGAAAACATTTTATTTACATTAATCTCTTCAGGTAAATATTGTTTTTAGATTTTTCTAACCCGTAGTGTGACTTTCTAGTTTTGAAGGATTGAACGTGATCAATTACAGAGGCAATAATATCATCTGAAATCTTATTAGGCTTCTAAAAATGCTTTCCTCGCATGTCCAATGGGCAACCAAACAGAGCAAATGGGGAAAAGCACCAGGCCCAGATGACATATACCGATTCGGCAAGATTTCAACTACCGTATACGTTATTCAGTATGTGGAACAAAGATAACACTTAATTGTTTGAATACGAGTGAGACACAATCCACGCATGTTGGCGAGTCTAATTTTTAAACAGTGTTGCGAGATTTCTGTAGCATAACTCCTTCTAAAACATTAGTCGGATACATGAGTGTAACATAATGTTTAAATCCACCACAGTTCATTGTAGAATGAAAATTAATATTGCCCCAACAAACCTTACATGAAGTAATCATGTAAGTGTTATTTTTTAAACGATTATATTATTACTTGATTAATTAACAAAGAATACTGAATTGAGAAATTGAGATGCGACAACAGCGTGAGCTAAATAAATAACGCACTTCAGTAGACAGAAAAATAGTACAAACCATTTGCCCTCTCTACAACTTCCCCTCAAAAGAATAGGCGGTGCTTACCTGTACAGCAGGTTTAAGGTCAATAAGGTAAGGTCTATTTCTTTGATTTTTAGCTGTCGTGGTAAAAGGTTGAAAACAAATAATTAACATGCCAAGCGTATACCGTAGAACCTCGATAAGTTAAATTCCAAGGGAAAAACCAAATATTTTAAGTTAGAGGTTTTAAGTTATCAAGGGTCTATGTTGTGATGGATTAATATAGGTCAGAAGTTCATTAAAATATAGGCATTTATTATACACAACATTACTACATACACTACATTCATTTATTATATTCGTTACAAAAAGTTAAAGCAATAATTAAAGGTATAGTCTACTAAAAAAAGTCTGTGATTTTCTTTTGTTTTAAACAATTCATAGATTCTAAATCGATTTGATTTTCAATAACATAGAGAAGAAAATACGTTATCTTTTATGTTTCTACACTGCTCTATAAATGATCGTACAGTCGTTATAGCACTCTTGCTTCGTGGATTGATATGCTCTTAGATGAAGTTTGTGGGTCGTCATTAAATTCATCGTCTTTATCACTTTCAATACAGTACATGTTGTTATTCCATTATTCAGGATCATTATTATCTTCTTCTTCAAAATGATTTCTTGAGGTTCTGAAGAAAAACCACAGGTTCTAAAGCAGTTTTTCACTGTGAGGAGTGTTACGTTTTGCCATGTTTTGTCCACCATCCTCATTACTTGAAGAACATTGATAGAACAAATAGGAACATTTGTGTTGTAGGTTTCCAGCTATGAATCTGTCAAAATATGCCCGAGTTGAGCGAATGGACCTTAGGACAGCATACTATCAGTCCACAAAGATATACCGATTGCTTGTCATATGATGAGAGCAGGTTGAACTTAGAAATAATATCTTGTCTTTCACTTAAACTTATGTTTTTAAAACACTCAAGTCTTAAACACTTACAGAATGATCCTGACTCATGGCTACATAACTTCAATTTTTTCTTTACACCTCGCATGCGACCAAAACCTTTTCTTTTCCATGAACAGACACATAAAATAACACCAATCTACACCAGAATAACAAAAAGCTTTAAATAAACACAGGTACTTACGTTTGCAAAACATCTGGGCAACAAACAGCACTAATAACAGAGAACATTCATTCTTTTAGCCTGCATATGTAGCACTTTCATTCTTTTAGCCTAGAAGACGCATTTTTCAAAGGTAAATAGCTTGTACACCTTCATCTTTTTTACTTACATAAAATTTTACATGAGATAAGAAAAATTGGTAATTTTTAAATATTTCAAGTTAACTTAAGTTATGTCTATTACTCTATACAAAAATGTAATGAATCTAATGTGCTTAGAAACAGATTCTTTCAGTTCTACTTATAACTTTTTTTATTTAAAAATTCTTCAGTTTTTGTGACAAATGTTAGACGTTTTTATTGATAAACATTTATTTTATCACACAATATTTGTTTATGGGAATCTTTTTTTATCGCTAGTAACTATCTATAGTAACAGTGTTGAATAGAATACGTAAACGATAGAATTCTATAGGTGTCTATACCCCAGACATCTTAGTTGAGTGTATCGTGTCTCTAACCTATTCAAAGAAACAAATACATTCTACAACGTACTACAAGAAACGTACTACAATCGACCGCATATGGACACTAGAAGTCATCCCAGAAGATTGGAAAGTAGGAATCATACTTCCTATGTACAAAGGGGGAGACAAACGACTCTGAAAAAATTATAGGGCCATAACAGTTTTAAATGTCATCTACAAGATATTATCAGGAATTATAAACAGCCGCCTGGAATCGTTTTCGGAGGACATTATTGGTGAATACCAATGTCGCTTCAGACCAAAGAGGTCAACTATAGACCAAATACATATGTTAAGAGGTATACATGAAAAATGTGTTGAATATAACATACCTATTTACAATTTGTATATCGATTTCAAACAGGCGTTTGATGGAGTAGATCGACAAAAGATGTTAAAACAACCATCTATGTTAGGGATACCCAATAAGTTGGTTAAACTTATACGAATGACTCTGGAGGGTTCCAAAGCTATGGTGAGAATAGATGGAGATATGACGCAGGCCTTTGATATTGAAAATGGAGTTAGACAAGGGGATGCCTTATCAACAACACTTTTTAATCTAACTTTAGAAGCTGTTGTTAGAAAACTGGATATAAACGGCTGTATTAATACAAGATCTATGCAAATATGCGCATATGCGGACGATGTTGCCATAATAAGCCGCAACAAAAGAGTATTAAGCGAAAAAATTATAGAATTGAAACGAGAAGCTGCTACGTTGGGTCTATATATAAATGAAAGCAAACAAAATATATGGAGTGCACAAAATCGAATGAACATGAGAATCTGAAGGTAGACAACCATTCCTACAAATATGCCTCCACTTTTCCCTACCTAGGCTCAATAATAAATGACAACAACATCAGTCAAGAAATACAAGCACGGATTCTTAGCGGTAATAAGTGCTTTTATGAATACAAAGACTTAATGAAAAGTAAGTTACTGAATCGTGAGTCTAAGCTAAGAATCTACAAAACAGTAATTAGACCAGTGGTCACATATGGATATGAAACGTGGACCCTCTCAACCACTGATGAAAATCAACTGAGAATATTTGAGCGCAAAATACTAAGGAAGATATTTGGACCAACCCAATGCAGCGATGGTTCGTGGAGAATTAAAATGAACCATGAGCTGCATGAACTAATGCAGAGCGCAGATATTGTCAGATTTGTAAAGTCACAAAGACTAAACTGGCTTGGTCACCTAGCGAGAATGCCAGATAATCGAGCTGTAAAAGTAGTCCAGAGATGGAAGCCCCAAGGAAACAGAACAAGAGGAAGGCCCCGTAAAAGATGGATAGACTACGTAGATAGGGATCTTAAAACCAGGAATATCAGGCAGTGGCGAAGGAAAGTATCCGACAGGGCAGAATGGAAGAACATTGTTAAGCAGGCCAAGACTCACAAAGGGTTGTAGCGCCATTAGAAGAAGAAGAAGACTACAAGAAACCATCGAATTTTTAAATAAAATTTGTTTTTACTCGGTAAACATTCTATATCTTTTGATCAGAGTGGCCTATCGACAAAAATCAAAATGAGTTTTAAAGACGAACAGTGCGGCTTTCGTATGCAATTTTTGTACTTTGCCACAAATGAAAGCAGTTTCTATAAATATGTTTAATAAACAAACGTAGTGTAATTTTTGCCATTTTTTACGATTCCCAGGAGATTAATAAAATTTTTAACTTCCATTGACCGGTCGTAATGTAAATTCCATAGTTAAAACCTAATCTTCAAAACCCATAGCACGCAATTTTGGTTTTGATTTTTGGCAATAAACGTGAGGCATTTGAATTATGCCTAAAAAACGCTGAATTTAAACTTTAACATTACAACGGTTCATTTTACACAAGAAGTGATAAAATTTTTTGCATATTTTTAGGGGTCCCACAATTAAAATTATCAATAGTAATACCACTAGTGATTCAATTTTCGCGATAAGTCTGTCGATTTACTTCTAAACGAAACTGAGTTGCTTGAAAACACCACGAGTCCGTAGGACGAGTGGTGTTTTCTTTAAGAAACTCAGTTGAGTTTAGAAATAAAAGACAGACTTATAAGCTAAATTAAATCACGAGTGGTATTTTATTAGACTATTTCATGAACAAAGTGATTGGTCAAAAATTCAGTAGAATGAGAGGAAGGAATTTAGTTAGTCTTTCGTTGTTATTTTCTGCATCTAATTTGTAGTTGCGATCCACACAGAACATCATAAATTGTCTCCATAATATATAAGATTTAGATTTTCTTGTGTTACTCGGTATATTTTCTTCAATGTTTTGGTTTATAACTTCGTTTGAAGTACCACCGAAACGACTCATTTTGACGTATACAGCTACAATAATTTTTTTGGCAAACGTCAAACTTTGCTTTGCGATCGGTATCCATGGTTACGTCGTTGAAAACACGAAGCTGATAGACCAATCAGAATTGAAAGACAGTTGGTGTTTTCGCGATAACACAAGCTGTCTTTGGTTTGTGATTGGTCAGATTATGTGAAAATCTTAAGATGAGTGAAATATTCAGTTTGTTAGTACGATTTTTAGAGGTCAAATCTCTGACGACTGGATTAAATATTAATTGCAAATGCCATATCTAAATAAAATAGATCCGTTCACATACTTGTCTCCCAGTTTATCAAAGGAATAACCTGTTCTTGTATGAAGTTGTCAATTTAAATACGCTCTCTTGATTGACCACGTAATGATCAATTCAATGCTAATACGTATATTATGTTTAGTTCTTCGAACTCCAACGCTGTGTGTACGTATGTATGTATGTATATATACTTCGTATACAAGGTGAAACTGCACGATGCGCACGATGTAATAGAAATACTAAAAAAAATCCTTGCTCATTAAACAATACATGATTTACGTGTAAAATAATACCACAAAAATAAAAGTGGTAATACAAGCATGTGCCGGGTAGAATAAGACAGAGAGACAATGTCAGTCCTTTTAGTTTCAATTTAATAATGGATAAAATAAAAGAAGGTGTAAAGGTGATATATATACAATTCAGCATGGTCTGGACGACGATTTATAAAGAAAATTTTATAAATCAAATGCATAACGAACAACATAAACATATAAATCGAAACGATTAGATAGAATAGAATAGAAATATGCTTTATTGTCACTGAAAATTGTACAATTTTGTGCACAAAGCTTACAAAAAGTCAGAAAAATAACAATAACAATTTAAAATTTACTGAAATTAAATAAATCGTCAATATCACAAAATAAAAGATAATAAAATACACAATCCATTGCAAAATTTAAATAAATTGCAAATTGCATAATAAAACCTTACAAAATAAGTTTAAGTTGCTGCATGTGATACCCAAATATATATAAAAATACTTAAGTCACTTGTCCATGAAAGTACTACAATTTGTTAGTTATACGTTAAGAAACTCGTCTACTGAATAATATGGTCTTTCAGATAGATAGCCTGTGGCTAATTTCCTGTACCATTTATTCCCTCGTCTCAAGCAATTTGAATACGCTTTTTTCTGATCTGAGAGATCAATAAAGGATTTTGAATCATTGTAATCAACAATCATTTTGGGCTTTTCAATTTATTTGCCTTTGTGTAGACGTTTCAACATTTCATCCCCATGCTTTGTACTAATCATCAAGACATCCCTTTTGTCACACCATTTTAACATTACAACTCCGGAATAACTTTGTAGGGCAATTGTTTCATTTTTTTTAGTTTTTTCTTGACAAGCTCGGGACAATTCATTTTTCTGTTTGACCGAACAGTGCCTACAGGGTGAGTTGTACGGCTGAGCAGTATATGAGCAAGGATGACGCTCGTATAATAATTATCTGTGAAGAGAGTACGACCACTATCTAACAACCCTTCCATAAGTGATAGAACAACAGATAAAGAGGCATTTTGACCACCCTGACTATCTTTTCCACAGTAAATTTTGAGGTCATAAGTGTAGCCGTTTTCTAAGCAAAGCTTATATAATTTGATACCAAATTTGTGTTTTTTATTTTTGATATAGTGCTTGAATTTCAAGCGACCACGATAAGGTACCATCGTCTCGTCAATACAGACATTTTCTCCTGGAGTAACAATTTGCTAAAATCTAGAAATAAGTTTTTGAACCAACGGAGATATTTTGTGAAGCCGATCAAAATCCGGTTAGTTTGGTTGTGGCGCTGTTTCATTATTGTTGAAGTGAATATTTGAAAGTAATTGCTCAAAATGATTTCTAGACATTTTGTGTCTTATATTGGTAACAAATAAGTAATTTCTGCTCCAATAGTCGCGTAATCGTGGTGCTTTTGGCAATCCCATCCATATAGTTACCCCAAAGAATATTTTCATTTCTTTTCTTGTAGTTGGTATCCAACGTTTACATTTAGATTTATCTGTTGATCTGCGTATAAATTCGTTTGATAAACTATATAGTCTATCAAGTCATCAGTCACAAATAGTTTGTAAAAGAAATGAGGAGTTTCTGTAAAATTGTTGTAATATTCTAGTCTTACCCTAGCATTCTGAAGTGTCAACTTCTCTCTATAATAAATCCGAACTCTCTCCTTCATCTTCTTCTGTGACAACAGCAAATGCAGAAATTACAGTTTCTATTGTCTGTTGCATCAGGTCATCCTAAACAGAAATTGAGTATGACTTTCCAGAATGAACATAAAAGTTTAGTAAAACTTATCTCATTTTCAATGGCTCGTAACGCTATTTTTGGTATACCGCTAGGCCCTGGCACTGCAAGATTGCGTTTGTCCGGTACTTCACTGATGCCATGTAATTTTCTCGGTTTCCTAGGAATTTCTTCGGAAGAATCCGAGGTTTCTGTGTCACTGGGTATATAATCATCTGATGATCCAGAATTTGCATAAGGGTCGTCCAGTCCTACGTCTTCATCTGACGTAAGATCTTCGTATAAACTTACAAGTCTTTTCTGTTCTTTTTCGTAGGAATCCATCGAAAAAATTCGTCTAATCTAATATTTTATAGTACACTCATACACTAACCGTACGCAAAGAGCACCGAACAAAGAATGACTCAGAATATAACGTCAAATACTTCCGTCGCTTCATACAAGAATGAACAAGTTTTAAGCATCACGTGAATGTCACGCTGTCCAGACAAACAAATTTATAGTTCTCGGACAGCGAGGCATCAATGTAATGCCTCAAAAATGTTGTGCAATAACTCGATTCTCAAATATTTTTTTTTTTTTTTAAATGAATTAGAAATGCGGAAAGGCATCCACGACTCCCGTCTTATTTACAAAAAATAAAATGCTGACCAATGGACAAGAAAAAATTGTAACACCGGGGCTGAACGTGTTAAGAGAAAAGTGAAATTTCCCGATAAAATTTTGGTATGGTGTGCCATCTCAGAAGTTGGTGTTTCACAGCCGTTTATTGGGCGTGTTCGCGGTGAAGCTCTCAATGCTGATAATTATGTTGACAGGTGTCTTACAAAGCTTGTTCAATTTATAAATACTTTTCACCCCAATGATGAAATCATATTTTGGTCCGACCTAGCATCATGCCATTACGCCAGGAGAATGACAGATTGGTTAACTGCTCAAAATATAAATTTTGTTCCCAAGCGCAACAACCCTCGAAATGTGCCTTAGATGAGACCTATAGAAGAGTTTTGGGCTGTTTGAGTAGAATAATGTATAATAATGTCTGGAAAGTCCAAAATGAAGATCAGCTAAGGCCAGAGTTTCCCAAACTTATCTAAACCGCGACCCCTTTTCCTAAAAAATTTGTTCGCGACCCCCCAATTTCCCCCCACTCATTTATTCAATATTATTTGACAGAAATAGCGTACCTAATTTACAATTATCTGATGGTTTCTCAAATTTAATTTTACTTTACTGTTTAAGTTTAAATCAAAAACAATTATTTTATTTTATTACAATTATTTTAATGATTGCGATCTATCCCACTAGTAATTAGTAGTAGGTACTTCTGCCAGAATAGCATTTACAATAAAAATAAATAATAAGAAGTCGACTGCACATTGTACACCGCGACATATTAGCGTGTGTCTACATCGCAAAACTCTTCCATGATAATCGCGAAAGCGCTCGCTACTAGATGGCACTCTGGAACGTTCTCGTAGCCTCGTTTTGGCTTTATATAAGCGAATAAATATAAACCTCAGTTCGAATCCAAACAGCCTCTGGTGGCGAACGCGGTGTTGAGTAATGAGTAAATATTTTACGACTTACGTATTCCCATTTACGTATTTACGTCTACGATAAATTATAAATTATGGATAAGTTTTTAAAAAGAAGTGCAGAACCATCTACGTCTGAAAGTGGCAGTAGCAGCAATAAAAAGAAAAACAGATTCTACATTGATGAATATCTTAAATATGGTTTTACCGTTATTTCCAATAAACCACAATGTGTTATTTATGGACAAGTCTTGTCAAAAGAAAGCATGAAGCCATCAAAGTTACTTCGACATTTAAATAGCAAACATCCAGATAAAAAAGACAAGCCCGTAAAATTCTTTGAAAGAAAGCTGAACGTCCTTCACAAACAGCAAGACAGTTTTCCCTTGGTAACCACTACTAATAAAAAAGCATTATTAGCAAGTTATAAAGTTGCTTATCGTGTTGCCAAAACTAGTAATCCGCACACAATTGCTGAAAATCTGATTTTTCCAGCAGCTGTTGAAATGGTACATATAATGTGTGGGGAAAGAGAGGCTGAAAAATTAAATACAATACCTCTGTCAAATAATACTATCCAAAGAAGAATTAGTGATATGGCAGAAGATATTCAAGCGCAAGTTGTGGAAAATCTTAATAAATGCACGTACTTCTCTCTTCAAATGGACGAATCCACAGATATATCTAACTGTGCCCAATTCATTACGTTTGTAAGATATGATACAAATAATGGCATTCAAGAAGATATTTTATTTTGTTCCCCATTGGAGACCAATACCACTGGAAAATGTTTACTCGACACTTTTGTGAAACGTACAAGTAAATATGATATTGACTGGGGTAAATGTATTGCTATATGCACAGATGGCGCTAAAGCTATGACAGGACATAAATCTGGTCTTGTCGTCAAATTACAAGAAATAATGCCTAATGCCAAATGGAGACATTGTTTTTTACATCGAGAAGCTCTTGCGTCCAAAGCTTTACCTCCTGAAATGGCCTGTGTTATGAGAACCATCATTAAAGTTGTAAATTCCATTAAAGGAAAAGCTTTGCAGACTCGTATTTTTAGAAAAATTTGCGAAGACATGGGTGCTTTATTTGAAAATCTCTTCTATCACACCGAAGTAAGATGGCTTTCAAGGGGCAACGTCTTAAAAAGAGTATTTCACTTAAGAGCAGAGCTTTTAATGTATTTGAAAGATGAGAAGTCCCCATATGAAAATCAATTTTCCGATCCTATTTGGCTTCTGAAACTAGGTTTCCTTGCTGATATTTTCGAGCAATTAAATATTTTGAACAGTAATTTACAAGGTCGCGACATTAATATAATTACAGCCACAGATAAAATTAAGGCGTTTCTAAGAAAAATCGATTTATGGTCGACCTCACTTGGCAAAAAATAACTCGATTCATTCCAGTGCCTTCAGGAAATTATGGAAAATGTATCCAATTACAGTGCTACAAATTTTGAACAAGTTTTTGCTGACATGCATGTTACTTTGCTCAATTTAAAACAACAGCTCTATGATTATTTCTCCAAGGAAATTCAAAACAGTTACGACAGTTGCAGATGGATACTAAATCCGTTTTTAGCCGATTCCTTTCAGCATGTTGAAATACCAATAAACGTGAAAGAAAAACTTATTGAAATATCAAGTGATGGAATGTTGAAGCTCCAATTTTTTTCCCAGAACTCGGACCAATTTTGGACCGAAAAGATGCAGGAATACCCCCAGTTGGCGAGTGAAGCTGTAAAATGTTTGGTTCCATTTGTAACATCATATTTGTGTGAGTTAAGTTTCTCGTCTATGACTGCCATTAAAACAAGAGTTAGAAATCGTCTCGTACTTGAAAATGATATAATTGTGTGTGTCTCAAATACACAGCCTAGATTTGAAAGATTAGTTTCACAGAAACAGGCGCATAGCTCTCATTAAGATTATAATATTTGACTTTGTTTTACTCTTTTATTTTTACGGACTTTAATATTTCGTCGGATAATTAATTGTTAATTTCTATTTACGGCGTTGTTAAAATAAAAATACATGATCTAACAAAGTGGTGCTTTTGTTTTATTTTGGAAATGTTCGGCGACCCCCCTAGTACCTCATGGCGACCCCCACTTTGGGAAACACTGAGCTAAGGCGAAGAATTTTGCAAAAATTTCGTGAGATCGACTTAGAAATAGTCCAAAGGTCTATTGCACATGCAAGACTAAATTTACGTGCCATCGAAGATCACGGACTTCTTTCTGTTGTATAAAAATACATTATAAATCTTAAATATGCAGACTTAATTTCCTGTATTTAGTTAATAAAATAAACTTAATTTACAATTAGAAAATACATATTTATTTGTTACAAAAACTTTAGGGACATGCGTTATTAACTTCATGGGCTTTTCTATATTCTATCCGTGATAGAATACCCGATACATTTTATAATTCCCGAAGAAAGTCAATTATATAAAAAAGAACTTACAGCCTGTGAATACGAGCATTTTTAAATTTTCCTTGAATAAAACATTAATTGTCCGCGCAAAACGTCTTTTAAAAAAATAAAACCCAACCGTTCAGAAAGCCGGTAAAAACCGAAATAAAACAGACGAATTAACCAAAAACAAAAACCTAAACGTTTCCCCAAAAACTTCGGTATCTGCAAGACAAACGACTGTCAAGCGAAAGAAAACAAACCCCGCATCGTCGAAAAAGAAACGATTCGCAGATAAGAAAAGTCGATCCGGAGGAAACAAAAAGATGTGCGGGTTTGAATGAATCGTCTCATTATTTAGGCAAATACGAGGATGTGTCTCGTTCAAAATAATCTTCTTTTATTGTTGCTAATAAATCTTGCGAGCTGTGCGATGTTACGGATCATTGATCTGAAAAATACATCTTGTTAAAGACGAACTATCGTTCATCCGACCAGTATTTATAATTGCAGACTGATATAGGTCAGATTATAACCTAGACAATAAGTTTATTGTTGCTTCTTTCCTTATTGGTACATAAACATCGGCGACAACCCTGTCACTAGTGGCTATTCCCCAAAAACTAAGCCATATGACAGCCGATTTTTTTATAAACAATTACTTTATTTAACATTTTCACTTACCATCTCACGATTTATGGTTGAAATGGGGGTTTGTTCGTGGAATATGCTAGAGAATTAAACGCACTTCAGTCAAGTTGAACACAATCACGTCGAAACCCGACGGATGGCATAGAAAAATATAGTTTTTGTTATTAAAAATTACCACCCTACACACCGCCTTCCATGCTCATTTTCAAACTGGAACACGCGCATGCGCGGCCGGTCAGCTGCAATGGATTTATGGAAATTGGCAAGTAGAATCCCTAACAGGCAAATTCCATACTTCGCCAAAGACGAATAAAATCTAATAAAAGTAAACGTTTGTACGTACTAAAAGTTTTTTTATTAGATACTATCTCGTACTCCACGATAAATAGGTTATAATTTTACAATCCGATTGAAAAAAACTAATAAAAGGTCATGGCAACTACCTTTGAGGTAGGCAACCAGTATTTCTAGAAATCGATTATACACTGCTGGATAAAAAATATAATAGAAAATAGCTGATCCCAAAGGTATTTTCGTGTGACATTTTGCTTTTTAATTATTATATTTTTTGAAAATTAGCTACAAAAAAAAATTTTAGGTGGCATTTTAACTTCCAATTTGGAAATAATTTGTAAAATATAAATTTTTGGAAAATTGAGGAAACTATTTTGTTTTTCTTATTTAAAAACATTCCGTTAATACACTGACCGGCAAAAACACCCTATAAATTTCGGAAAATAAAAATTCATTGGAAGTTTTATGTACTGTTTCATATTGTATTCTCAACATCTTTTATTTTTAAAACAAGGAATGGCCATTACTGTTTGATTTCTTAGCATAAATTATTTAATTAGAAGGCTACAAAAGAAAATAGTGTGTAACTTAAACAAAATTGTCTAATATCGAGTATTATGCCCTAAAACATCAATAACCGTTTGCATACGATTTGGAAGGGAAAGGAAAAAATTTTGAATAAAAACTTAAAGAATACGTTCATATTATTCACAAAGCATTTTTTTAAGTTCTGCATAACTTTCTGGCTGGCCTGGTTAACTTGTAACCCTACAATGAAGTTCATCCCAAAGATGTTCGATGATATTCAGATCGGGGCAGCAGGCTGGCCGTTCTAGAGTCTTAATTCCAACTTTCTCCAAGTAATATGTCAGGATTGTTGCAGTATGCGGCCGTGCATTATCATGCATAGACGAAATTGTCCCCAATAAAAAAACCAAATAAAACTACTGCTTTCCCCAAAATATCCTCTATATACCAGTGAGCATTCAGGGACGTCATTGATGAAAATAAGTTCAGTTGGAGCTTCATGTGAGATTCCAGCCCAAACCATGACACCACCACCGCCAAACTTTCTTCTCTGAGACAAACAAGCTTGGGCATATCTTTCATTCCTCCGTCTCCAAACCCTCTATCGGCCATCGCCAGACTTCAAACAGAACCACGATTCATCAGTAAAGAGAATTTAGCTCCAATTCTGTATATCCCCGTGTTAATATTGTAGAGAGAAAATTAATCGATTCCTACAGTGTCTGAGTTGTAATTCGGGAACAATGGCCTGCCTTCTTGCCACTACCCCTCTTTCATTGACGCGTCTTCTAACCGTTCTCTCACTTACATTCCCATTTTGTACCTCCTACAGACGGTTTCTTCAGCAATTACAGTGGAATGACGATTTCTTAAAAGTTACATCACAATAAAACGATCATATCTTTGCGAGGTAACTCTTCTACTACCAGAACCATAAACGTTGAAAATGTCAAAAACAAGCATACAAGATCGCAAAAAATATTTAATTTGAGATGCAGTATGAAACAGTGCATGAAATTTCCAATGAATTTTTATTTTCGGAAATTTATAGGGTGGCCACTTTTTTTGCCGCTCAGTGTACTTTAATTGTGTATGTCTTAGTAACTATAAAAATTAGAACATATTATTCTTCTTCCTCTTTATCTCTCTTATCCGGTCTCTCTGGCATTGACAATGATTCTGCACAAGTTTGAACAAATGGTCGATACTGGGAATACCTGTCACCCGCGAATATATTTCAGCTATGATGTTTGTTTTCTGCCATTTCCCTTCGTCCTTCTATCTTGCCCTTTATTATAGTTGGAAGACAATGCTTACTTGGAAAAATGTAATGGATAGGTGATTTTTTAACATTTTATAATTGTTAAGAGTTTTCGAATAGTATTAGCTATTTGTAGAATTTCTTTGATCGTTTTTCCACCCATTGTATCCGTAGAATTCTTATCACCCTCTATAAATGGCTACCTTCAAAGTCCAGATTTCAGTGCTGTACAAGAACTGTAATCATATGAAACATTTTACGATTCTCTGTCGTAGCTTCAAATTGATGTTATTATTGCAGAAGGAAGGAAAAAAAATTAAGTAGGTAATCTCTTTACAATTTCATAATACACTGCACTCCAAAATTAACGCATAATTTTAAAAACCCTGGTAAATCAAATAATTTTGATGTTTCGATTTTTGTGCTAATATATTACTGTTACCCCCGGTATATTGTAAAATTTATCGAAAGAACGGTAAAAAACGCTGATGTTTTTACCATTTTTTGCAAAAAAGTTAAAAACATGCTAATTGTGATTCATTTTATTTCGAATTTAGTTGGGTTGGATTACGTTGTGCTGAATGTTTAAAGGAGTTTTTAAGTTTATTGAGTGTGTTTTCTTTGAAATGAACCACCAGCAGCAAGAAAATCGAAATTTGTCAGAAAGTGACTGTTTTAGAATCGTTACTCTTCGCGAAGAAGGATACACTCAAGTAGAACTTGCTGAACGTTTTAACGTCGCCCAGTCAACCATTTCAAGAGTGTTAACACGTTTTTCTGTTACTGGAAGTAACTCGAGAAGACCCGGTCAAGGCCGTAGAAGATCCTAATCAAGACCGGTTTTTTACACTTCGTACACTGAGACAAAAGTTTGTTACCAGTACTTCTCTACAAAATGAATTTTTGGATCGTTATAACTTTAGAATCAGCCAAAATACTATTAGAAGACTTGCCGAAAACGACCTACACCCTGGAAGGGCACCAAGTGGCTCATTATTGACCAGAGACCATAGAAGGCAAAGATTGCATTTTGCTAGTGAACATGTTGATTGGAATAATAACGATTGGGGAAAAATATTGTTCACCGATGAATCCAGGTACTGTCTTTTTTCTGATGACAGGAGAAACCGAGTGTATAGAAGGCTTGGGGAACGCTACGTACAGTGTAACACCGTAGGGACTGTACAGTATAGCGGCGGCTCGGTAATGGTGTGGGGTGGGATTAATTTAGGATAAATTTGGGATCAAATTGATCAAGAAGAAATCAGAACGATTATTCTCAGTATGGGAGATCGTTGTCAAGCAGTAATAAATGCCAGAGGAGGCAATACTCGATACTAGTATACGGTACTAGTATTTTCTTCAACTTTAAACATTTCAATTTCATCATTAATTTATAATGTTAGTTTGTTTAGATCAGTTGTTTGTTTAGATGTTTAGATTTATGATGTTATATTGTTAATTACAATACATTTTTTGTAAAAAAAGAAAAATTTCTTATTTAAGATGTTCTACAACAACCATAAAGCAGAAAAGAACAAACAAAAATTTTTTCATCAACTCAAAATAAGAATTTTAAAACTATGCGTTAATTTTGGAGCGCAGTATATTTTCAATCAAATTTCTATTCAGCAGTAGTTTTTGTTGATGTACTTTTTTAAGCTTTTTACATGATTTATCGCATTCGTAAGTAAGATCTTATTTACGTATACTGTACAAAAAATTATGAAATGTCAAATAAAATTGAGTTACCTTTCACCTCTAATACTATTTTCTCTAGATCTGAATGTTCAGGTTCTAATGAAGACAATAATATAATAATAATAATAAATTGCCTTTATTTAGTCTGTAAAAATTTACAAACAAGAGATACATGAGGCGAAGTCTAGCTAGAGCTACTCCACTTAACCTCAAGTTTACAAAGTCAGTTTGAAATAAGTAGAACATGAAAAAAAAAAGATTTATAAATTGACATAAATAATAATATAATATTGAAATGGTAGAAATAGTCATGTGGCTACTAGAAAAATAAGATAAAGAAAATAAGTTGTGATGTTATGTGATAAATGATATTAATGATAAATAAAAACAAAAAAAAATTCTAAAAATTCTAATGGTAACAATGACGACAACAATATACTATATAATAATAATAACGTTACTGCGATTGTAGTAAAAATTTCTTATAATGCCGCTTCATGAAATCAAGAGATTTACCTCTTAAATTTTTTGTTAAACTATTAAACACTAAAACAGCATTGTAAGTAAACGATCGCTGGAAAATAGCTAGTCTATATCTTGGCAGCATAAGACTATGAGGATATCTCAGATCCAGATTATGAGCATCTCCACGAAATACTAATTTGTTCCTCAAATAAATAGGATTTGACGAGGAAATAATTCGATATATCAATGAGACGAGGTGATATTTGTATAAATTATCTATTGTTAACCATTGAAGTTCTTTAATTTTGCATGATACACGATCATATTTTCTTATGCCAAAAACAAATCTGCAACAATTATTTTGAATTTTTTGCAACCTCAATTTCGTAACTTGATCTAAGCAAGGGTAAAATACCAAGAGCCCATAATTAAGAATTGACATAACCATAGTTTGACAAAGTAACTTACGCAATTTAAAGTTTAAAATGCCTTTACTTCTATACAGTTGACGCATAACTAAATAGCACTTTTTTACTGAGTATGACTCCTAAGTTTCTGCAACTATTAACATTTTTTAGAGGTTCATTTTTTATAATTAGTTTTAAGTTATCCTGAACAGTGGCTTTATAATTTTTTGAACAATATAACAAAGAATTACATTTTTTAGCATTAAGTTTAAGATTATGTCTAGTGGAATAAGTACAAATAGATTCCAAATCCTGATTTATTTTTTGTGACGCTTGATTTACAGAGTTAGGTTCAAAAGAGAAATACAGTTGTGTGTCATCTGCAAAAGAGTGCAATTTCAGATTATTTAAAGATTTATACAGGTCGGAAATATATATTGAAAAAAGAAGAGGACCAAGAACCGAACCTTGAGACACCCCTGAACTGACAGATGCAAATTCTGATGAACTATTATCCATTATGACCTTTTGATAACATCTAATATGAACATCTAATAGAAAATAAAGGGAAGAGGAAAAGTTGGATGAATGACAATATACTGCAACTTATGGAAGAAAGAAGAAAATCAAATAATAACAAAAGAATGTACAAAAATATTTAGAGACAAATAAGAACCGAAATACGAAAAGCTAAAGAAAATTGGTTAAAAACACAGTATGAAGAGATATAGTTATGGGAACAAATAGACAATACATTAAAATCATGAATATGTTGCCTGTGTGAGTCCATTTCAAATAGGGAAAAAGAAATACGAGAAGTATAGGAAGGCAAAGGATTTCCTGGCTCAGCTGTTTGCAAGATACCGATTTCCATGATGGTCGCCAAAATCCGAAACGGATAGGCACTACAAGAAGAAACAAACATGATCTATTCAGTTAAATACACAAACTCCAATAAATGGTATGTCATGGCCAATAGGAAATCGGTTATACTCTCTCTTGTAAAAAGTTAAAAAAAAGTTTTTTCTTTCTGACAACTTTCTACCTATTGCAGTTACTTACTCCGATGTTAAGTAGGTATATTGTTTATTTTTATAGTTATATTTAGTAATATATAGTTATATTTCTTGTTTCTTTTATGTATTTTAATTATTCGTTAATTATATTGTATTCCTCCAGTTCTTTTTCTACTATTAATTGATATAATCAATCTGATTCTTGACAATATATAAAATTGTTAAACAAAAATTGTTTATTGTAATTTACTCGATCATAAATTTAAATGTTTTTATAGTTATAGAATAAAAGCAAAAATATGCAAAATAGTAACCGAAATTAACCATCTTCAACTTTAAGAGGTTTGTTAATTTGATAAGTATGTACCAATTAAATTTTTTAACGAATTAAAAGGCATAACATGTCATTTTTTATAGCATACTATTGCAAGAAACGAAGAAACAACGAAAAGGATGTATAAACCTAAGATGTACATGTTTTTAATAAACAACAAACGTCTGTTATTCAATCATAATATATTTATATACTATACCATTTATAATACTATCACTTACCTTTTTTCGTTTTTGTCTGCACTATAATGTGATATCTGATGACTATTCTCTCTTGAAACAGTTGTACCACTATTGAACAATAGAATTATTATTACAGAATTTATAAATGCGATATATTATTTATTATTGTAAAACACTAATAACAATTTTTCGAATAAAAACAGGTTTTTTTATAATCTATTTGAATTTGAAAGCGAAGTATGCGTGACCTTGACTGCCCGAGAGCGTCCGAATATAAAGTTCTAAATGGCGGCGCTGTTAGTAGTTGTCAAAGCACACTCATGCAAAAATTGTTTTTTATAAACAATAATTATTCTTGATGTTATATATCCTGAGTTTATTAATGTTTAATATTAAATAAGAATATTTACTAAATAATTATTATTTAGTAGTTAACTCTTTATTTTCGCAATGTAAAAAATTCCATAGTGGAATATTTATTTTTAATGTTATATTTGAATTTAAACAGAACAAAGGTGAGCGAGCTATACCGAGCGCATACGACTACCAGTTCGGATTGGTGCCCTAGGCATATTGTAAAATTATAATTTTAGCCAATTTTAGCAGGCATTATTACAGATGTATTTTTACGAGGGGTAGTTGCAAATTAAATACCTTTACCTAAGTATTTATTGTTATGTACCTACGTTATTTGTTATTAATATACATCTAGCTCAGTGTTTCCTAAACCTTTTTTCTCGTAGATTACTTAACGATGTTTTTGGTTATCATAGACCCCCTAATATCAATTTTTTTTAATTCGATTCGCTCGGGTCTATTTAAGAAAAAAAAAAACTTATACCTTGAAAAGGAATTTTGTTCGCTGATACATTGCTTCCCGATTTGATGGATTCTTTATTTATTTTACTTTTTTTGTGTGGGCATTATTAAAAAATAAAAATATATAAGTTAAATTCAAATTATATTGAATATAGGTATACAGGAAGATGAATTAATATACACAATTAATGCTTGTTGTTACAGGGAACATGATATGCTAAATAAGATAAATACCATAGGAAAAACATATGGCTTGAAGATAAATGCTGCAAAAACTAAATTCATGCCAATAAGAAAAAACACACTTTTAAGATTACAACTTCAAGTAGATAATGTTCCAATCGAGCAATTAAAAACTGTTGTATTTTTATTAAATCTAATTTATTGTCTTTATTTATTATTAAAATGTTCTAACACTTTATTTAATCTTTATTTCCACTTATTCTAATTTATTACAGTCTTTTACACTTATTCTAATTCACTAAAAACACAATAATTTATATTAATTTATTATACAACTTATTCGATACAATTTATTTTCGGCTTCATGTTCAAAAACTAACTAACTGTTTTCAACAAAATTCCCTCTTTAAATATAAAATGCCGTTAGTTCTGGAATTCCCTCGAAGCAGACATGAATTGGCTCGAACATGGGGGAAGACCGGCCTCATCGTGGCTGGTAGCGGTGTTGACCTGAATTGCCTCGAATGAACGGGAACCCAGACTGGTTTTTATAGCGGCTCGGAGAAAATACTAGAATAGAAAAACACTCAAATACTTATAACCAAAATTTGCAGCTCTTCTCGGCTATCTGCAAGGAGTATTGTACCGTCTGCATATCTGAGATTATTTACTAGTCTTCCGTTCATTGTTATGCCTTCATTGATGTCTTCTAGTGCCTCTTTAAACATCTCTTCTGAGCATATTTTAACAAGTAGAGAGCATAGTACACATCCTTGTACTCCTCTTCTTATAGATATCTCTTTAGATTTTTGTTGGTCTACTCGTATTGTCGTATTATAGCTTTCTGATATCGGTATAAATTTCTAATTCTCACATCCTGATCATGTATTTCTGCGTTCCGTAATATGTTTGCCAGCCTTCTGTGTTGTATGAATGCCAGTTGACATCTCGACACCGTTCTATGAGTGTTTTTACAGTAAATAATGACTCTCTAGTGCCAAAGCCTTTTCTAAATCCCAGTTGGTTTCCGTTATTCTATCTTCTACTTTTTTGTAGACACATATCACTTGCAAGAAGACTTTTAAAGGATGGTTCATCAAGCAAATACTTAGAGCAACTTGATCAAGGTAAGAAAAATTGGATACCTGGGCCATATCCTGGGAGGAAAAAAATAAGCAATCCCTTACTCGACTACGAAATATTAAGAACTGGACAGACAAAAATAACACTGGCGAGCTTTTGCATGCCGTAAGAGACAAACGTCTGGCCTTAGACAAATAATTTGCCAACGCACTATAAGTGCACAGCACTATAAGAAGAAGTTAATGAATTACTCAATGAATGATGCGCTGATACCAATTGTTTAATTCGTGGCTTTAAATTAACGATGTATGTATGTGTGTGTGTGTGTGTGTGTGTGTGTGTGTGTGTGTGTGTGTGTGTGTGTGTGTGTGTGTGTGTGTGTGTGTGTGTGTGTCGTTTTCCTAAGTGATGTATGGTCTTAAAATACCGCTCCTTTCCACTATCTAGAAAGATGAAAAAGCTATCAAAAACTTTTTAATTGTAGTCCATAACGCAGGATAAGAAAAGGGAATACCTTTCTGAATCCATAATTGTTGATACCCCTTTCTGAACTCCTATTTGAGTCCACCAGGTGCAAAACGTTGTATTTACCTTATAAGTCAAACTGAGTTATTTGCAAAAAACTGGCAAATTTTTCAAAAGACCTTAGAATCAATAAATGGCATTTTTTATAATAGATAAATGCTTTATTAGGTAAAAAATAATGTTTTCATTCTAAGAAAGTTATTGTGTTTGCTAGGAAAGTAAGAAAAATTTAAAAAATACAGTTTTGCAAGTGAACTATGTAAATACAGAGTTATGCAACATTTGCAAATACATGATAATAGTTAACCATTAACGATATTACTGGTTCTTCTGTCGATTACTCTGTTTTCCAAACCTAGTGTGCTACGAATAAGGAAGAAAGCATGTGGAAGTAAACTTTTAGTCAACAGTTACGACAAAAGTCAACAAATTGTCTTACAAATTATGTGTGTATATTTATATTAATTCCTAAATTTTAAGTTCCTTTGGAACCTCATCATCAATATGATCATTTTCTGCAGCACTCTCGTTATTATTTGTCTGTACGCCAGTATCTATTATTTTATAAAATTTGAGATCCTGCTGGTATCTCTAATTTTCACCAAAATTTTTTTTAAGCAAAGTGTCTATGGACGATTTATATCCTTTCAATGAACATCCAATCTGTTTTAACTTAGATTTCAACACATAAAATTTATTTATAAAGATTTAATCTTTTTCCCTTTTTGTATTATAGACTTGCTGAACCTTATGTCAGAACGATAAAATATTTCCCCCCTTATCATGGCCATATGATCTTTCTCCTTAGAAAATATAAATCTTTTCGATTCATCACATTTAAAATGCCACTGGGAAGGTATTTTAACAACAACATCACTTGTCTTTCACTAGTCTGATATCTGCCAATCTTTAGCAAGTTTCTGTTATAATTTTTAACTTTTCTTCTTCTGAATTTTCTTTTCTCAAAATTTTCTTCGTTCTGAGACACGCGAACAAGCAACGCAAATATGATAACTTTACAGAATGATGTGGATAACGTTGACAGTACATTCTGTAAGGCTTTGTAAAATTCACATCACATGGTAAATACAATCTAGTTGATCGTCCTCTATTATAATGACTCTTTGCACCGTTCAAACGCCCCATAAATGTTTAGATAGATAATTTTATTTGATCAGATCTACCTTTTGTTATATCTCCCCAATTTTCCCTTTTGGTCTTTCACTCCGGATAACAAACCTTCTTACAACACGCTCTATTCTTTCAGAATTTATATGGGTTACTCCAAGAAATCCTCTCTTGAATGCTCTTAAAAGTCCACCCTCTATTGGAACAAAATACTAAATTGAAATTCCACGTAGGTTTGTACTTGATCTCTTGGGCTTTTGACTTAAGCATAATTTCAGCAAAAAAAATATCTTGTTTTATTTTGTCAATGGTTGATTATTATGAAACAGCTGAATGTCTCGCATCTTTAAATCTTTACAACAATGCACTTTCTTTGTATGATTACAGGTGGGAAACCCCGGTAAATTCTTAGCTTTATGCCTAAAAATATCGACAATAAGTCCCGAACCTATCTAGTTAATTGTAGACACCTCTTTAATCTTAAGTTTCATTATATTTCGTTTCCAATTTTCTGTTTATACAAATTCATCAACATTTTCTGTTTTCGTGTTCCCTCTTTTCATTTTTCACAAGGTCTAATATGCACATGAAGATCCATAATGTCAATTATTTGCAATAAACTTCGTGTTTTTGACATATGACGTGTCATGTGACTCAAACAATGTAAGCGATTGGCCAATTACACAGTTGTGCAACTGGCATAGGCTCACAAATACAGAGTTTTGCATCTGACTCAATATTTTTGATGTCTATTTCTTAGCAAATACCTGACTTTACAGCTGAAATTCTACATCAGCAGATAGCTATAACATGTGACAAATAACTGTCAGATGAAACTCAATTTTTACAATTTTACATATATTCTCCTAATGTTGGCTGTAGAGCGAATATATCTATTTGTTTCTCTTTAAACACTTGGGTTATTTCTTGGTCTCTTGTGTTGAGCGATCTGATGTTCTATGTAATAATTCTCATCTGAGTTTTGGATATTTTTTTTTCAGTATTTCTTGCTATGGTCTTCATATTCTGAATCAGGTTTCGAGGCTTCACATGGTTTCTTTGAGCAGTATTCGTTACGATTGGTAGGTTGCTAACCTTGCCAATCCCCCTCCACATTTTATCCGAGCTTGGAACCGGCTGTGGTAATCACATTTACCGATCCACCTGCAATTATTCTAGGCAGTGTTTTATATAATAGAGGCTGTAGTTTGGAATTGTTTTTTTATGAGGTTGTCAGTGATCGAAAAATCTATAAGGGTGCCTTAGTCTTAGGTTTAACCATGTTTTTACAGCTGCGCATGAAAATCTAACAACTACAGTCAATTTGACGAAAGCTTGAAACGAAATTTTAGCGGCGTGATTTGCGATGTGTATTCCTTGGCGGACTAGGAAGTATTTTTTAGCGAGTTAGGAGGAGGCTTAAGACTAATTTCTTGTATTAGCAGTATGAAGGCTTATAACTTCTTACGCTATTTTTATTACCAAACCTTTAATACATATCTCTGCTCAGTAGGAACACTGGTTAAAATAATACGCAATGATCAAGTTTAAAATTTTATTGAAAAATAACGCTTACTTAATAAGATACATCAGCAATCTGTTAAACTACACACTTTAAAAATAAAAGCAATATTTTTTCGATCACATTTTTATGAAAAATACTTATATCGAAAGATGATCGTGAGAAAAATCTCTACCAAAACCTAAATGCTATAAAAGACTTTTAAAATATATTATGTACAATCATTTAAATTTTTAATTTCATTTTTAAGTACGGATAAAAAGTGTACGTAAAACGTAAAGTTATTCATAGACAATGACGAAAAATAGTACGTTAAGTGAGAACAGTTCATAGCAGTGCTTGGCGCTGTTTAAGCGCAATCCGAAGGAGTTTCGTGACCGTCGGTCGATAAAACATGATTCCACTGGTACACACCAGAGACTAAGAATCAGTCGAAACTCGGCAAACGTGCTCCGAGGAAGGCGAGGACTATCGGCTGAAAAGGTGATCACCACCGTTTTCTGTGATTTATAAGGTGTGACATATATTAACTACCTGGAGAAGGACAAAAGAGCGTTCAAAGGGCTTTACTAAGCAAAATTGGTCGAATTAAGCTACGAACTTCTACCTCATCCACCATATTCTCCAGATTTGGCCCCGTGCGACTTCCTTTTATTTCCAAACTTGAAAAAGTCGCTAGCCGGGCAGAAATTTGAGGTGAATGAGGAGATGATTGCCCTCACGGAGGCCTACTTTGCAGACATCGAGAAAACGTATATATCAGATTAGTTAAAGAAGTTGGAGCATCCCTGTGTCATGTGTATTGAGCTAAGAGGAGACTATGGTGAGAAATAAATTGGCGAGTGAGCTTAAGCTAGGTAAAATCTACTTCTTAGAAAGACCGAAAATAGAGAAGATGTCAAAATTGTTTCATAACATCAATAAAATGAGACCACCTTCAAGAAGAAACTTAGAAAAAGGGAAAATAAAAAGCGAAGCTAAGAATAAAGATTAATTCAAAAAAATAAGAAGAAAACATTGATTATGGGCGTCTAATAGAAAACAAAGATAAATTTTTAAGAGCGTAGGCGCATAATTTCGGGCCAATGCTTTTTTATGCGCCAATAAATGCATTCATTTTTTCGAATCCTGAGAAAACTAATATTTTTAACAAATTTAAACGCAGAATGAGAGATTACATTATTACTGAGGGCCGAAAGTCCCTTACAATAAACAAAAAGTTTCTTTTGAATAAGATATTGGAAATTAAAAATCACACTTAATTTTCTCTTCTTTTTCACCACTTTAACTTATTAAAATAAACATTATAGAAGTTTTCAGGGACTTTCGGCCCTCGGTAATAATATAATCTTTCATTCTGCGTTTAATTTTTTTTAAAACACTTATTACTTTTCTCAGGATTCGAAAAAAATGAATGCATTTAAAAAGCATTGGCCCAAAATTTTGAGCCTACACTCTTAAGGGAAAACAGTGGATTGATAAATATTTTATTAGAATACTAAATCAATAAATACAAGAAAGAATAGAAGATATATGTATTGGTATTATTAACTACTTAGATAGTCATAGTACAGACAAAGAAATATTTTTCTTAGATCGAAAATACGTAGATCGAGTTACCATGAGCTAACAGTAATGCTTTGAATAATAGTACCGACTTCCATGAAGCACTTCACTAGATCGTCATTGAATAACAATGTAGTTATAACTGTATAAATAATCCACAACACAAGTTTAAAATGATTGTACATATAATAATTTATTATTTTTTAGTTTTTAGCTGGTTTAAGACAATTTTTAAATACACTGCTCAAAAAAATTAAGGGAATACTTCTTTATGTCATCATATTGATGTGATAATAGTCATATAATACAAATTTGCAGACAATACAGTCTGCAATACAGAGAACGTTGCAATACAGCGTCGTTTCCCCAGTGCGACAGAGAAAACTGACACAAAGCACTCCCTACATCTCTTTCTAATGGGCCGGATTTTTTGACCACGTGACCTAAATATCCAATGGGAAGGTCACGTGGTCGATAAACCCGGTCCATTAAAAAAAGATGCAGTGACTGCTTTGCGTCAGTTTTCTCTGTCGCACTGGGGGAGCGGCAATGTATTGCAGCGATCAGTCTATTTGTATTATATGTCTATGGATGTAGTAGACACGGTACCCACGGTACAAACAGCTCTAAAAAATATTAACAAACTTAAAATACAGCATCTTAGTAAAGTACAAATTGGTTCTAGATGTTTCGTAGATTGATAATGATTTATCGTAGCACCTCTGTTATTTAGGCGTTTGTGGAATCGTTGTGGGGAAATAGATCAGTACGAAAAACGCTTCGAGTGAGATATTAAAAGGAAAATCACTCAAAATAAAGATCAATTTGTACTTTTTTCTTTATTTCGGTACAGATATTCCCGACTAAATGGTTAAAAGTCGATTAAGAGAAGATAACTTCAAATCCTAAATAGTCTTTTCAGAAAAATTACTTCAACATTACATCGATAATTTTTCGACTGTTCTAACAACCATTCAAATTTCGTCATTTTGTGTCATGTGGAACAATTTCACCCAATCATGTCAACATTAGACTGATAATTGCATTCAGTGCAATTTTCAATCCCTATGACAACACGATCGAGTTTGACAACTTCATCCAAATAAATTTCAAAATGTCACGTTTCGGCAATGAGAATGTTAACTTAAATTTTAATAATAATTGTACTTTCACTAACTGTACTTTTAATAAATAAATGTTTCGTTATGATTTTTTTTTTCGAAAAATTATCCGCCGAATATCCCTCGGACATTGATGAATGCCTCACAATCATGACAAATTTCTCAAGCTCGTTGCTTGGTAACAGCACGAAGCCGAAGGCTGAGCTCAGCCTTCGGCTTCGTGCTGTTACCAAGGAACGAGCTTTCGATTGTCATGAAATTATCTCGTCTGTTATCAATGTCCTAGGGATATTACTACTGATAATGTACTACAAGAACATGTTTTATGTGTAGAATGGAATTTCATACTAATGAAAAATAATGCGAAACCGCAGACATATTTTTTATACAAGAATGAGGTATTCAAAGAATGTATTTTTATATTGCTAATCACATTTAGATGTTTTATTTGTATAATTGAACCCAAAATGTTATACAGAAAGGAGCATTCCTCCAATTTTTTTGAGCAGCGCATGATACAACAAAATAAAGAGATAATTTAAAGTAGTGAAGTAATCTGTTAGAGCAGAAGTAGAATTGACATGAAGAAATTTCAATTTAATGAATACGATTAAGTTAAAGTAGTTGATTCATCGACTACATCGATCAGTCACAGACAAGTAATTGATGACTACTGATTGGCAGATTTCAGGCAACAAGATAAAAATGTTCTTAACGGAATCTTGGGAAAAACTCAGTTAAAGGTTATTTCCAAAAGTACTTACATTAAAACGGATAGCTAAAGTGTATCTATATGTAATGTCAATAGTATTGTGGTTTGCTTGTGTGATACTAGTGACATCTAGGAAATATTCTAAAAACTAATCAACCTAGTTGTCGATCGAAGTTTTGTGTAATTTAAAATCAAGAACATTCCACTTAAATCATGAATTCTAATGAAAATCAGTTCAGAAGCATGTTTGATTAGGTGAAAGGAAAAAATAATATTGCTGATCCAATGATCAATATTCTTGTCAATATACTGCACAATAGCAATGCACACTACTAACTACTGTGCCACATCTTTATTTTGCACATACATTTTACGACAACAAATCTGTGAAATAAAAAGAAACACAGTTGAATGAAGCAACGTTTAGAAGCAACGCAACAATCTTATATATCCCTTAACCTTGCATAAAAAGTTCAAACAACTGCAAAAAACAGTATCCTTGTAATCTTCAAATAACGAAGATAAAAAAATTCTCGCGCCGAAAAAACATTGATTAAAAAAATTTAGCAGAGTGAATTTAAAACTTGTTAAAACTGGAGAAGTCATCTTCGAAAATCAATGAAACTTTACAGATGGTTTACGATGATGATTCTGAGTGGTACAACTATTTTAAGAAGAGAAGAGAGGATGTTGAAGATAATGAACGCCCCTGGTGGCTTGTGACTTCAAAAACTAACTTGTAATCTTCAAAAAGTAACCGAAATGGTTCGAAAAGACCGTCGATTAAGTATTAGGGCCATTGCTGAATAGATGGACATTAATAAAGAAACTATAAGACAAATTTTTCATGGAGAAAGTGTTTTCTAATCTTGTGGCCTGACTCCTAACTACGGACCAGAAGACAAATCGTAAAGATACTTGTTCTCACACCTTGAAGAGATAAGAGACAGTGACAGAGATGTGATAAGAGACAACCCATGCAGTGGAAGACTCCAAATCCTCGGAGACACAAAAACGAGGATGAGCAGTCTACATTCTCAACAAGCCGATCTTGATTGTTTTTTTTTTCGATATTTGAGGTGTAGTTCACATAGAATGGCTAGGCAGTTAATTAATATTACTATTTAGAGCTTTTGGCAAGACTCCAAGAAAAAATCGCAAGACTCCCGAAATGTGGAAAGAGACTGAAAAGAAATCCTGGAACCTCCATTACGACAACGTGTTAACTCACAACGCGCACTCTGCAACATTCGCCAGTTTTCGCACCTTGCGGTTTATACCTGTTCCAAAAAATTATATCCTGCGTGAAAGGTTGACTCGCCACGAGTCAATCTAGGACGTAAAAACAAAAATCAGGACAAACACTCAAAAGCCTGTTGGAAGATGACCTGAAGCACTGCTTCGCATAGTAAAACAGTGCAAGGATCGTATGTTGAAGGTGAAAAATGAAAAATTATAAAAAATTGCTAAATATAGATATTAGACCACTAGTCTGGGAACTTAATTGTCAAATCTCATACTACTTTAAAAGTTTTCAAAATATTTAAAGAACTCCATTCAAGTAACAATAAATAATCGATAAAAACCTATTTACATTTTCAGCTTATGATTACTTCACTACTCAAATAAAAATGTAAGTACTAATATCATTATCGAAATTTTACAAAATATTTTAGTAGACAAATTAAAATTGAGCTTATAGTTAATTATTAAAGAAAAGCTACTCATAAAACGAATGTTTGCAGTAAATAACGTTGCTAGAACCAAATACCATGATATCTCTACTATTCTAAAAACTTGAAGAAGGTAAAAAAAAATTCTAATTTTTTAAAGTTTGCCAAACGTTTAATTTCTTGGCCAAAAAATACCAAACTAGATGAATGGGTTCAAAATTATAATTGAAAACTAACACGCTAAACATTTTAAAAATATAAAAATTTGAACAATTTTAAATATGGTTACGCCTTGGCAAAAGTAGAAAAGCTCAGTTCACCGACAAATTCAAATCTACTTACAGAGTTTAAAACCTAAACGGTTTATGGCCACCCAAAATCCTTTTTTTTTACACCATTTCAGTGTGTAAAATAATTATTATTAATTAATATACAGGGTGAGCTTTTAGTGCGACATCGGTAGATAATTCCATTATGGTATAGAATATCCAAAAAACTTATTTATAAAAAATGTAGGCAATGATATTCTCCGTACTTGGAAAATATGTGGAATTCTACAGGGTGATTAACAACTACGAGGTAAAGCAAAAATATAATTTTTTAAATGGGACACCCTATATATTTTTTCAAATTTGTATTCTTCTCATAATTCTTGTTCTTATAGTATTGTGTTTTGCATTACTATACAGAGTATTTAACAAGTTATGACCATTTTTATTTTAAAAATTCCTATGAAATCAACACCATAATGTAATAAGAACAATAATTATGAGAGGAATATAAATATGCAAAAATGTATAGGGTATCCCATTTAAAAAATTGTATGTGCTATACCACTTACCGTTTGCTATTACCACATGGCGATCGCCCGCAGATACATCGGAGAAAGTAGTCAGGAACCAGATAGACTACATTATGATCAATGAAAGATACTGTAATGCTGTTAAAGCCGTGAAAGCATATCCTGGATCAAACGTGGCCTCAGATCACAATCCACTTATAGCCAAAATTACACTCACCCTTAAAAATATTAAAAGACATCAAAGAATCCCTACAATAGACACAAGAAAACTTAAAGAACCTAAAGTAAAAGAATGCCTCCAACTGTGAACTGCAACAAATTGAACACAAACACCAATGACATTGACGAGTACTGGAATCGACTAAAAGATTGTCTACTTGAACCCTGTAAAGAAATACTAAAGACTTCCTCAAGGAGAAAAGAGGAATGGATGAATGACGAGATACTCAATATGATGGAACAACGGAGACAATTTAAAAACAAGGATAACAATAAATACAGAGAGATAAACCACGAGATTAGAAAGACGATAAAGCAGGCAAAAGAAAAATACTTTGAAGAGCAATGCAAAGAGATCGAAGACCTTCAAAATAAATATGATCTGTTTAACCTACACAAGAAAGTCAAAGAACTGGGAGGACTAAGAAAACAAAATCCCACTTGTGCAATTCTGGATAGACACGGTACTGCTATAACACATACGGACAAGAAAATACAAGGATGGGCAGAATATATCGATGAATTGTTCGACGATGAAAGAGGAGATCTGGAGCACATAGAACTTACGTCAGAAGAAATAGGTCCATATATTACAAAAGAAGAAATATTGCACGCATTAAAAACAATGAAGAGCGGGAAAAGCCCTGGACCTGATATGCTTCCTATAGAAATCCTAAAAATTCTAGATGAGAAGCACATTGATGTTTTAGTGACACTCTTGAACCAAATTTATAGTTCAGGCGTATTACCCAAAGAGTGGTTAACATCTATTTTTATTTGTCTCCCTAAAAAGAAAAACGCAAGAGTCATCCATAACCGAATATATCACAAACTGGACATAGACGTTAATAATACACAATTTGGTTTTCACAAAGGCCTAGGAACACGTGAAGCTCTTTTTTCACTGAATATACTAATACAAAGATGCCTGGACGTCAATCAAGATATATACGCATGTTTTATTGGCTATAATAAAGCATTCGATAAAGTACGACATAAACATTTAATGAATGTCCTGAAATCAAAGAAGATTGACTACAACGACCTCAGGATCATATCAAATTTATACTACAAACAGCGAGCAAAAGTACGTGTTAACGAACAGCTGTCAGAAGAAATTGAAATTAGATGTGGAGTAAGACAGGGATGCGTATTGTCGCCAATTCTTTTCAATGCCTACTCCGAAGAGGTCCTGAAAAAAGCTCTTGAGGGTGAAACAGCTGGAATAAAGGTAAATGGAGTTTCCATTAACAACATTAGATATGCGGACGACACTGTGATCTTAGCCGAAAACATTGAAGATCTTCAGAGACTGGTAACCAGAATAGCAGAGTATGGAAAAGAGTATGGTCTAACAATGAATGTCAAGAAGACGAAATTTATGAGAATATCGAAAACTCAAAGAAATAACGAGAATCTTCTAATAAACGAAACCAACGTCGAACAAGTGGACAAATATGCATACCTGGGAACAATGATTAACTCCACAAATGATTACAATCAGGAGATAAAAATAAGAATAGAAAAGGCTAGAGCAAATTTCAACAAAATGAGAAGAGTTCTATGTACCAGTGATTTAAAACTGGAACTAAGAGTTAGGTTGGCGAGGTGCTATGTTTTTTCGACTTTATTTTATGGAATGGAATCTTGGACCTTGAATGCGACATCAATGAAAAAACTGGAATCATTTGAGCTGTGGGTGTACAGAAGAATTCTGAAAATATCATGGACAGAACACGTCACAAACAAAGAGGTTCTGGGAAGGATGAACAAAGAAATGGAAAATTTTAAATTCAATAAAAACAAGAAAATTAGAATATCTCGGACATATTACACGTGGAGAGAAATACACCTTGCTCCAACTGATTATGCAGGGAAAGATCCAAGGAAAGAGAAGCATAGGGAGGCGTAGAATATCATGGCTGCGCAACCTGAGAGAGTGGTACGGATGTACATCAAATGAACTTTTCAGAGCAGCCGTCTCAAAAGTCCGAATAGCTATGATGATTGCCGACCTCCGCCGCGGAGATGGCAATTGAAGAAGAAGATACCACTTAGTTATTAATCACCCTGTAGAATTCCAAATATTTTCCAAGTATTGAGGATATCATGGCCTACATTTTTTCTAAATAAATGTTTTGGATATTTTGTACCACAATGGAATTATCGACCGATGTCCCACTAAAAACTCATCCTGTTTATTGTTAGTATTAAATTTTATATAAGAATTTACTGCAATGACTCCCTAATTTGCATAATGGTTCTTGTAATTTAATACAATGTACATTGTATTTTTGTCTTTTCGCGATTTGAATTAGAATTTATTCTATAGAATGGAAACGATTAGGTATGTGTGTAAATTGACATCAGAATTCAAAGCAGTTGTTTACAGTGTTTAAATATACGCAAAAGTGTTTCCTAAAGAAAATCGAACCAATATGAAACAAGTATGAGCTGAGTAAATCTTCCTATGAGCTTTTTATCGTAGGTCGTGGAATATTTCTTTAACGTACAGAGCCACAATAAAGATTATCTGATTTACAACAGTAGTAATACTGAACCAGTTTTATTTATACAACATCTGCAGAGAGGTTTCGGTACAAATTAACTGAAGTGCAGAATCATAAGGAAAAAATAAACATGATACTATAAAGAAGGAGAAAGAGGAATGAACATTTATATCAAATAAAAATTTAGGCATTGTGTGTGTATCTTTTACTTTAACAAATATACTGTGATTAATTTTTAATTTAACAAATTTTGTTCTAGATCAACCAACACAGTAGCACCAGTATCGTTTCTTGACAATATTATTTACTGCGAAGTTAAAAACACCTAAAAAATATTCAAGATCATCAGTCCTTAGTTTTACTTCTCTTAACACAGGTTAGATGTCTTCAAGAAAACACAAATATATGAATATTCGTCACTTTCGTATAGTTTATTTGCTCCGAAAGATCATATTTAAAGATTAGTAGCTGCCACTTTAGTTTCCATACAAGATAAATTCGCAGACAGATCTCAAAAGGTGATGATATCATCTAGAAAACCTCTAATACGGGTCTTAAAAATGAGTCAAATTTGCCGTCTCAATTTGTCATACATAAATTATATGTTAAATCTTTTGCAAAACGGATACAAATCAAGTGCTCACCTTTGAACATTTTAAGAAACAAAATTTTGGCAAATTATCGCATCCAAAATACCTGTATACAAGGAAATCTCCACAACAGATTCAAGGTTAGGAGCGGTTAGGTTAGGTTAGGTTATAACATAGACATACAATACAAGATATAGTCGGTTCGCTATATTTACGCTTGTTTCGGATTAACAAAATTATGCTAATGACTCATTGATAACCAGTTGCAGTAAACGACTTCCCAGAAAATTAGGTAAAAACTGCATTAATGGTCATATTTTAAAATACATTAAAATAACATTAGGTTAGGTATAAATTTGTTACAATATTGCAGTTGAATTGATTCTTTGCCAGTGTTGACATTGTATGTTTGGTGGAAATATTTAAAAATGCCTAGACGTGTGTTAGATGTAGATAGTCTAATTTGTAGTGTACATAAGTATTTTACAGATGAAAAAGAAAATAGCGGTCCTTTAAAATCGGTAATGTCTGTTCAACAACGCGTATGTGATGCTCTAGGAATTAGTGAAACCAAACTAAGAGGAGTATTACAAAATCGCAATAATGAACGGCCGAAAGAAGATCACCGAAAAACTCGCCTATCATTGAAAACGAAAGATATTCCAGATGGAAAAAAATTTTAAATTCGTGATACCATTTATCGAATGCGAGCCAACAAGGAACATGTGACCTTAAATACAATTCTCTTGGAATTAAAAGATAAAAAATTTGACGAAATTGGCAGAACAAGTCTATGGCAAGTGATACATAATTTGGGTTTCAAATTTCAAAAGGAGGATAACAGAAAAGCCCTTTGTGAAAGAAGTTCTGTTGTGCATAAAAGAATTAACTTTCTAAGAAAATATTCTAAATTAAAAGAAGAAAGGGCAAATTTTATATATTTAGACGAAACATGGATATTTTCTAGGGGTGCAACCAAGAGAATATGGCAAGATGATAACGTAAAGTCTATCAAACATACTGATGGAGAAGGGAAGCGACACATAATTTTACATGCAGGAGGGAAATCGGGTTTTATAGAAGGTGCTGATTTAATATTTTCATCTAAATCAAAATCAAGTGACTATCACGATAATATGAACACAGAAATGTTTGTAAAATGGTTACATGAAAAGCTTCTCCCAGGTTTAAGTGAGCCCAGCGTAATTATTTTAGACAATGCACCTTACCATTCTGAAGTATTAAACAAAAGTCCAACGAATTCTTGGACTGTTAATAAAATTAAAGAATGGTTGACAAAGGAACATATACCATTTACACAACATATTTTAAAATCAGAATTATTACGCTTGGCAAATATCCACGCAAAACCAAAAACCTTTGTTGTGGATCAGATTATTGAAAGTTACGGTCATCAAGTTTTACGTCTGCCACCGTATCATTGCCAGTTTAATCCCATCGAATATATATGGGGAATAGCAAAACAATATTATGACAACCATATTGGGCCTAACGGTTATAGCGACGACGCAATTCGGGAAACTTGGCGAAAGGCACTTTCAATTGTAACTCCAGAAGTGTGGTGCAACTGTATATTCAAGTGCGAGAAACTAATAAATTGGTGGACTCGTGAAAATAAAATAAACGAAATAAGTCCAATCATAATAACAATTAATGGTGATGACAGTGATGATGATGACGATTATGATATTTTTGATGATAATGACTGATTTTCATTTTTGTTGGCAAGTTGAATTTTTTTATTTTTCATTAGAAATTCTCTCCATGGAACAAATATACATAGACCATATTTTCTGTGTGAAGTGTAATATAAAATTATTATTAGGTTTATATTAGCCACATTAGACTCCATTAATGAAGTAATTCTCCTTATTATACTGTCAATTATATAAAAGATTTTCCATTATTATTTACTTAAAAAAAAGGGATTATTTGGATTGTTTGGATTTGTATGGATTATTTTTCATTTCATTTGACCAGTTGATATTTCCCCAAAGAGCAGGTAATTAAAACTGGGTACTTACAATAAAATTTTTAATCCGAAACTCGCGTATATATAGCGAACCGACTATAGACTGATTGCTGCAATACGGTGGCGTTCTCCCAGTGCGACAGAGAAAGCAATGCAATGAATATTATTCTTCTCTTAATACAAATGATTATAATCTAGAGCAAAGTTCAGAGTTTTGAGCAAATTATGTAACCTCAATAAAAACCAATATTTTAACTGTATACAGATCAGGTAAGGGTGACTTTGACTTGTTTTTGGCGAATTTTGAGAATGTCATAACGTCCTTGCTTGGTAAAGCAGACAAACTGATCGTACTTGGTGTTTTTAACATAAATTTTAAAATTAAATCTGACCCTTCTTTTGATATTCAAAATCTATTAACATCTTTTGGTCTAAAAGTAACTATAAACGATTATACTAGAATCATATCCCAGTACAGTAGTTGCATCGACATCATGACAAATTTTTCTGAAAATAATTACAAAGTGGGCGTATCTGAACCTTGTTTTTCTGATCATCGAGCTCATTTTTTATTTATTTACTCTGAGCATAACTAATAGAACTGATAAAAGAATCTCTAAAAGTAGAAAGTAGAATCCGGATACAAAATGAATTAACGGAAAAAATAGATGTGAAAAAGGGACTACGCCAGGGAGACGCTCTATCATGCATCTTGTTCAACATCGTACTAGAGAAAATACTGAGGGACACAAGGTATTGTGTCAATACCTTGTGTCAAGTCAATACACGAGGAACAATCATTAATAAAAGCGTGCAAACACTAGCATTTGCAGATGATGTTGACATAATCGCAAGATCAAGAAGAGAAATGATAGAGGCATACAACCAAATAGAACGAGCTGCTCAAAATAGTGGTCTTAAAATCAATCAGACCAAAACAAAATATATGCAGGTAAGTAAAAACGCAGAAATAAGGCAGTCACTAAATATAACAATAGGAGAATACAACATAGAGGGGGTAAAAAACTTTATATACTTGGGATCCCTAGTCACGTCTGATCATAACGTTACGGAGGAAGTGAAGAGGCGAATATTTATTGCAAATAAATGTTACCATGGCTTAATTAGGTAACTAAGATCAGATAACGTCGCAAGAAAAACAAAATGCCAAATATATAAAACCCTAATAAGACCGATACTCACATATGGCTCAGAAACCTGGACACTCACTAAAAGAGAGGAAACGTTGTTAGCCACCTTCGAAAGAAAAATCTTGCGACAGATATATAAGGGCACAAAAGAAAACGGAATATGGCGAAGAAGATACAATTCTGAACTATACAAAATATACCAGGATCCGGATATTATAACATTCATTAAAATAGGACGGCTGCGTTGGATAGGACATGTAGAAAGAATGGAAGAAGGCGAAATACCAAACAAAATATTCAAACAGATGCCAGTAGGAAAAAGAACAAGAGGAAGACCGAAACTGAGATACTTAGATCAAATAGAAAATGATATAACAACCTTAAAAATTAAAAACTGGAGAAAAGCATGAAACAGATCAGAATGGAGAAGTATCCTGGAACAGGCCAAGACCCAAAAAGGGTTATCGAGCCAGTGATGATGATGATGACTCTGAACATAAAGTTGTTTACTTCTTTGCATAAAGTTGTTTATTACTTCTTCTGGTTTACAGAAGCTTAAACGTGCGCTAGCTAGTATAGCTTCTTAGTTTTCTATGATATTAATAATGATCCTGATTTTTTGAGTCTTTCTTACCAAAACTTATAACAATTTAATATTAATGCATTTTCCACTAAAAAAGTACGACAAACTGCTGAAAAAACACCCGTGCAATGGTTTAATAATGAACTAATTTAATTTAATTAATTTAATTAAAATTGAGGTAGAGAAAAACTTCGAAACATATACATCAATCGTGAAACAAACGTAGAAGTATATTGAGAAAATATAAATATGAACATGAAACAAGCAAAAGAAAAATTTATTTGGTACCTACAGTAAGCAAGAAACAAAGAAATTTTGGATGACAGTGAAGGTCCTTCTACCCATAGAATAAAACAATGACCTATAACTAAACTAAAGCATAACAGAGTCCGGTATAACATAATAAACAGGGACAAATGAAATAAAGTAAGAAAAGCAAAAGAAAAGTGGCTAGAAGAACAATGTCAAGAGGCAGAGAGGATACATGACACATTTAATTTCCATAAGAAATTTAAGCTGATTACAAGATGTTTCAGGAATAAAAACATTACCTCGATTAGAGAAAACAACAACATATTAACAAACAATAATGAAATTTGCATGGTCTAGGACAAAGAAATTAAAACCATGTATCTTGATAATGATGTAGAGAGAATAGCAGCACTGAAGTTGAACTGGGCAGGTCACGTAGCTCGAATGACAGCTAACAGATGCACAAAGCGGTCAAAGCAGAGGTCGTCCACCAACACGTTGGACTGACGATATAGAAGATTAAATGATGATGATACCTAATCTAACTGACTTCGGCAATTCTCCAGGACCATTCATAATGCAACTGATTAATCAAAAATGTTATGACCTACGGAAAGATGTCTTTGTAGCATTTATAGACTATTCATCAACAACCTAGTGTCAACGAATGGTGGCGTCTGATACTAGATTGAGAGGATGAGAATGGTGTAAGGGACTTAGCCCAAAAGGTCCGTAATGTCAAGGGCATAAGTAAGATATAAAATACTAAGCTGTTAAGCTGTACTAAAAATGGAAGTTCACAACTTATTGAGTTCGTAACATCTTGAAAGTGCATTGCAAACAGTTTCTTAAGCAAATGGTATAGAGCTATGGATGCCAGAGCATAAAGGAATGGCTGGTAACGAGATTGACGAGAGTCTTGCTAACTCAAGAAGCCGCATCGTGTCCTAAAAGGGAAAATTCCCCAGGCCAACAGCAAGCAAAAAGGTGATTAGAACCTACGTTAGCTCGATATGCAGAAATACTGACTTCAACTTCCGCAAAATGATCTTGGAATAATCACTGGTATTCTCGTTGGACATTGCTCACTCAGATATCATATCTGTAAATTCGCAAAGTGGATAAAATATCATGTGGATTCTACGAAAATTACGAGTAAAAAGTATTGTAAAAGTAAGAGGACATTACCTGGAACAGGTCTTTTTAAGATTGTTTTGGCTTGGAACAAATCAAATCGAAGTAGGGTCAGGCCAAGGCAGAAGCAAAGGGGTGATGTAGGCAAGGATGCGAGAAGTATTGGCAATGGACGTATTGACAAAACCTATTGAAGTGTTGACAAATTAGCGACGGACTTGCACGCCAGTCTATAGAAGGTACCCTAGTACCATAGTAACGTTGATAATTACTTTTTTAAATTTGTTCTCTCGATATCAAAAAGAAACCGCAATTAAACAGAAAATTAGGACAACTGTAAAACACAGTGAGTAACTAGTACAAAAGACAAATAACATTATAGGTTAGGTAAACAAGGGCGTAATGAAGTACAGGTGACAGTTTTTTGTCTATAAAAATCCCATATTACTATCCAACACGAGTACAACGATATTTTTTGAAGATTTGTCATTCTCGCAATTTAAAATATTAGGAAAATAAATTTTAATTCGGTGTAAGAGTTACACTATATTAAAATTAAAACGAAAAACGTCAAATGTCCGCTATAAGTGGAGCTAATAAATCATAAATACATCTTTTTAGATAGATATTTTTGTATAAATCTCAAACTTACAAATATTAAGACATATATCTCACTAACATATGGACAAGTACACGTTCTAAATCCTTTTGGATGTCAAATAAAGTCAAGTCTCAATATTTGTACAGAAATAGGAAGGTGATATTTTATCTTACAAAGTTCATTTGAAAAAACATTGAATAAAATATTTCATCAGCACATTCTTATCACTTTAACAGCACCAAATCAAGATCTTATCAGAAGTAATAGCCAAAATATGGACATATTTAGACAGAAAACAAGATTTTAGTTTTTATAAACGATGCCTAGATGGCGCTCTGAAATATGTCTACTACTTATATTATTGGAATTTGACAGTTATTATAAAATCAAATTAAGTTTTGCTAGTAAAACGTATTTAAATATAGGACAACAATAGTGAAAAGAATCCTAGAAACAAAATATTAAAAGTTAAACATTTTAAAAATTAGCAAAGTCGAACAAATAACAAAATAAAATATAATGCCTTCATATACAATTCTTTAAAAGTATAAAACAGGTATATAATACTTGTACATAAATATTGACTGGGGATTAATCAGAAATAAATTCTTAACACGGAACCCAAACAAGCTAGAGCTCGACTGTAGGACTTTTCATCAAAAAATAGTGTCCACCATTTTTTTCGAACAGACATTTTGTAAACAAACAAGTTAGATTAGTAATATAGTATATTATATTGTATATATAGTATGTGTATATTAGTAATTAATAATACAAATAATATAGATAATTATTTTAAAAAAAATACCAAATAAAGTCCAGTTATTGAAAAAAATGAATGCCGCAAGTGCCACAATTAGCAAATGAATTTTTTAATCGATTATTATTATGATACATGTACGAAATGGAACAACGAAGCGATGTTGTTATTGAATATATAAGAGTGATATACGCTCTAAATCAGTGGTCGCCAACCTGTCGATCGCGAGCTACCGGTAGCTCGCGGAGGCAATTCTGGTAGCTCTCACAACGATTTTAATTTAAAAAATACTAACTGCAAAAATCAGAGAAGCTTCCGAAAATTCCACAAAAAAATCTAATTGTCATAATATTAAACATAAACAGCGAGCGTGAGCGATCTGTCCCTGACGCCGTCAAGCTAGAATCGACTATTTATAGAACCGACCAGCCGGACCAGCGCGTTAGTGTTCGAGAACGATCTGGATTGCTTTGAACGGGATAAATACGCACGGCGCGGCGACATTGCGCTTAGTTTAAAACTGAACGCGTAACCAACGTCCAGCGGTTAGGTTAGTAGAGAACAACGAAAATAATATTATGGCAAGCAGTTGTAAGAAGGTAAAGACATACCACTTTCATTCGGAATGGGAAGAACAATACTTTTTTACAGAAGTTAAAGATAAAAATGTGTGTTTGTTATGTAATAGCTTCGGTCTCCGTTGCTAAAAAAGGAAATATTGAGAGACATCATAAAACTATACATTCTAATTTTGAAAAATCATTCCCACTACATTCTGCCGCCAGAAAGGAGAAACTGAAACAGTTTAAAAAACAGTTAATTGTTCAACAATCAATATTTTTAAGAACAGTCGACAAAAATAAGGCTGCAACTGAAGCATCGTACCGTGTGTCCTATATAATTGCAGAAAAAAAGAAACCTTATGAAGACGGGGAAATGATAAAACAGGCGTTTTTAGAAACTGCTGATTCGTTATTTGCCAACTTTAGAAAAAAAGACGAGATAGTTTCAGCTATAAAATCTATGCAACTTTCTGCTAATACAGTGATGAGATGTGTAGAAGTAATGAGCAATGATATTTTTTTACAATTAAAAACTGACTTAGATAACTGTCTTTATTTTTCACTTCAACTGGATGAATCAACAGATGTCGTTGACACTGCCCAGATGGCCGTGTTCGTCAGGATGGTTTTTAGTTATTTTACGATTAAAGAAGATCTTTTGAAGTTTATTCCACTGAAAGGACACACTACTGGACAGGAGTTGTTTTCTCATCTAAAAAATATTATTTCTTCCGAGAAAATTCCAATATCGAAAATGGTAGGCTTGACAACCGATGGCGCTCCAGCTATGATGGGTTGTGATAAGGGTCTGGTGGCGTTATGTCGTAAAGATGAAACTTTTCCGCAATTTCTCTGTTACCACTGCATTATCCATCAGCAAGCATTATGTGGAAATTTCCTGAAACTAAACAACGTTATGAAACTGGTGGTAAAAATTGTGAACAAGATTAGAGCTCAAGCGTTACAAAGAAGGTTATTCAGAACTTTGGCCGATGAAGTTGACTGTCAATACGGGGACCTACTCCTTCACTCTGAAGTCCGATGGTTAAGTAGAGGACGGGTGCTGAAACGTTTTAATGATGTCCTATCTGGCATAGTTCAATTTTTCAAACAACACGATGAACCGACTCCGGAACTAGAAAATTCAATCTGGCTTAGAGATTTTGGTTTTCTCGTGGACATTACAGAGAAATTAAACGAACTTGCAGCTTCAGGGGAGAGACAAAGAACTAGCGGAAATGATTTCTGATATAAAAGCAGTTATCAAAAAGCTGGAGTTTTGGGAACAAAACCTAATTAACAGCGATTTCAAGCATTTTCCTATTCTTTCAGAAAAAATATCTCAAAATCCATTAGAACCCTATGACAACAAATAATTTCTAGTAGAAATCATGTAGAAATAATTTCTACCTTGAAGAGTAACTTCAAAAATCGTTTTAAGGATTTCAATGAAATGGCTTTAGTAGCGCAGTTTGTTGTTTCGCCCTTTATGGAAATTGATATCCAGCAGTTTGCAGCTTTTGTTATGCAGAACTTTGGCGAAGACATCGCTGCAACAAAAATGGAAGTCATTTAGTTTTAAAATGATTTAGCCTTAAAATCGTTAGTCTCAAGTACTGAATGTATTTGGCCTATTGTAAGTAAAGACAAATATTCAGTTCTATGCCGTGTTGCCTTGAAAGTGAAAGCATTATTCAGTTCAACCTATTTGTGTGAATCTTCTTTTTCCAATATGAAGTTTATTAAGAACAAATATCGCAATCGACTAACAGATGAACATTTGGATAATTGTATTCGAATGGCTGCATCAAATTATACTGCAAACATTAAAAAAATTATCGATGAGTCTGAGTGTCAGCCTTCTCATTGAACGTGCTTTTTTATTTTTCAATGTTTATGTTTATGATAATTCGTTACTTTTTGTTGTTATTATTAACTATTTTTAAATCATACGTGACATGCCGTTGTGGCTGGATAAAAGTTTGTGTTTATTTTTCAAATACCTTCGTTTGATAGGTAGGAATGTAGCTATGAACAAGTACGTACTAGTAATATTAGTTATTTTGTTATTAGTTTATTATTAGTACCTATGTATTATGTATTACCAGTTAAACAGTAAAATAAATACATATAATGATAGATTAACTGTGGATTATTTCATTTACGTTGCGTTACGTGGCTTCCGTGTGGGTAGCTCGCTGTTTATTCCAAAATTAACAAAGTAGCTCAACACATTGAAGAGGTTGGCGACCACTTCTCTAAATCACGTAAAGACAATAGATATTATTTTATAAATTTTTCAAAGCCTGTATTTCTTTATAAGCAATGTTATTTCTTTATTACTTAAATAAAAAAAATTTAATATTTCTTTATAAATTAATAAACGTATGACCTATAATATATATTACACGTCATTGTCAAATCTGTCTGTACGAAAAACATGGCGGATGATGAAAAGTCCTATAACTGAGAAAAATCACAAACCTATAAATAGATTTATATAAACTATATTACTTTCTTTCTCTTTGAAGAAGGGAAGTGAAAATAACTTGCAGAAAAAAGAAAAGAGAATAGCTAGAAAAGCAATTAAAAAAAAACATAGAAGAAGCCTATAAACAAAGAGTTGAAGAATTTCTACCAAGAAGTTAAGAAATCCAGAGAAACTACAAAGAATAATCCTGCAATAGTATTGCAGAAACAAAGAAGGCTTACTTCTAGATTTAAAAACAGAAAAATTAAACAGATGGGCGAAATATTTCGAAGATCTATTAAATACAGATCAACAAGAGGAACTCGAGGGAAATGAGAATTGGCAAGAAGATGAAGAAGGGACGTGCATGGAACCAACTTTGAATGAAGTCAAAGAAATAATAAGAGACCTAAAAAATAACAAAAGTGCAGGACAAAGTGGTATCCCAGCTGAGATTTTTAAGGAAGGTGGGAAAGATTGAAGGAAAGGATATTTCACTTGACACTAATAATTTGGCAAAAGGAAGAAATGCCTAAACAATGGAATAGCGCTCTTATTTGTCCTATCTATAAAAATGGAGACAAAACGGAGTGTGAAACCTATAGAGGTATAGCACTATTTTGGAAGTATGTAGTCTATAAAATACTTGGAAAAATATTAGGAAAAGATTAATAAAACATGATAACAAAGTGATTGGAGAATACCAAGGAGGTTTTAGACCAGGAAGAATAACTACTGATCAAATAAGTATGTTAAAATTAATAAGTACAAAATAATGGCTATGAAAAAAAATTAGGAATACATATGCTATTTATCGATTTTAAACAAGCATATGACTCCCTAAATCGAACGAAGCTATATGAGGCCATGGGAACATTAGAAATACCAGAAAAGCTTATAAGGCTAGTGAAAATGACGCTTAATGAAAGCTAAGGCTAGTGAAAACACGATAAATAGGGTAACAATGGAAGAAAGCTTTTTAAGACAGTTCACAGTAAATAGAGGTTTAAAACAAGGGGATCCGCTATCAACGAATTTATTCAACCTAGTATTAGAACAAATCGTAAGAAGATCAAATATGAGCACAAACAGGACTATTTTCAATAGCAGCGAACAGTGTATAGCATACGCGGATGATGTGAGACTAGCGAGAACAAAAAACATTTAGAAAAAGTTTTCCAGAAATTTGAAGAAGAAGCGAAAAGATATGGATTAATAATGAACCAAACAAAAACGCAATATATGGAAATGAGAGAAGACATAAACAAATATATCAAAATGAAAGGAGCAGGGACTGTCTATAGTTTTGAGAAAGTGTCAGAATTTTAATACCTAAGGGTAACCATAACGAACACGGAAAAAGAAGAAAAAGAGATAGACAAAAGATTAATGAAGGGAAGCAGAGCGATAGGGTCACTAAATTCATTACTGAAAACAAAAAATGTGTCAAGAATAGGTAAACTGCGAGTCTACGAGACAGTAATCAGACCCACAATGATGTATGCCAGTGAAACGTGGATTATGAACCTTCTTCTTCTTCTAATGGCGCTACAACCCTTTGTGAGTCTTGGCCTGCTTAACAATGTTTGTTAGCCCAATGAGCTAGATGGCTCGATCACATTATATGAATGCTAGATAATCGAAATGCTAAAACAATACTGAAGGAGAGAGAAATGGGGAAAAGAAGAAGAGGACATCCAAAGACGAAATGGTTGGAAGCAGTAAAGCAAGACTTGTCAGAAATAGGAATGAGAAATTGGAGAGAGAAAGCAAGTGACCGAAAAAAAATGAAGGGGAATAACCAAGTTTTTAGAAGCAAGGGGCCTACAAGGCCTGTAGTGCTGTTTAAAGTTAAATGCACATCATCCAATTTTGACGTTAACACTCTGTGTAAAGGTTGACCTTCACACGGAGTTGCCATATTGTCACGATAGTAGACAATGTAAGGAATTATGAAAATAATGTAACCTTATTAGTACTATAAATTCATCTACTCTGAGATATTTCAGCATTTTGGTTTTTATAAAATACAATAAAGAATCTTAGATTAAAATAAGTGTAAATCATTTATTGTTTGTTAAATACCAAATTTTCTATAAACTTTTATTGCAAATATGAAGCCAAAATAATTAAATGAATTCTAAAATTATTGTTTCCTAAACAGTTAGTTGTATTGAGAAGACGTAGAAATATCGAGGATGACGTGCAACGGACTTAAAGGAAATAATGAACTGTCCAGCAAATTTCACTTTGTTGAATGCCTGTTTGTTACGGCTAACAGCTTGTCAAGGAGCTACTATTCGCACAAACAACGTCGCACAGCAAAAATGGTTTATTGGCAGAATTTACGTCGCGAGTAAAACATACGGTTTTAAGTGCACAAAATCGTGAAATCGTCTGCAATGTATGGAAGGATATTAATTTTTTTGTCAAAAATACAGCTTGCAAAAGGAGTTACTATAAGCAAGGGCATAGTTAAAAGTATTGTCCAGTAAAGAATGGGAACTTTGGTCCTTCCATAGGGAAAGTCTGCGTAAAATCGTACATATATGGGATATTGATTGTGTAAAATAAAAAGTAATCGAAAATTACTTATGGTGGGAAATAACATTTGAGAGTTAAGGACAAGTTTTTAAGACAAATAAAACAATACTGTGCAGTCCTGACGTAGCAATAGAGAATACAAAAAAAGGGAGTACCGAATTGGAAAAAGAGAAAAATAACAAAACAGGCTCCACAGACAATAACGATTTTCTTATATTTTTTATTTTTATCACTTTGTTTTATTTTTTATTATATTGAAAAAACAATTTTTGTAAAGATGTTGGAAAAATATAGTAAATGATAATAAATTATAAAACGATGAATCTCTAATATATTTGTAAGTTCTTCAAAATCTCAACGATAACAAACAAAATAATAAAAAATATTTATTTACAGACATACTTTACTTCTGATAAGACCATTAAATGGTACTAATATATGTTTAATTCAGTCTTTGATGATTCTAAACCCCCTAACACTTCTAACAAGAATCAAGATCCATATTGTTCATACAAACCTCACTCATTTCGTCTTCTACATCATCGCTTTCCTGGTTGTGGTGGTCAGGTACGGTATCCCTATTGTTATTTTCGTTTTCGTCTATTTCGTTGTTTCCAGTTACGGGAATGAACCGAGTCGGTGGTTTCCACAGCACTAGCGCTGTGCAGGGATTCTGCATTTTGGACAATAACGACTGCGGAAGGATGGGATCGGTTTTAAGCTTGCGCATTTCTTCACACATGTACAAACGCTGCATCCGGCTGGCATCGTTTTCCCTAGGAGATGCCGTTTCTGAACTTATATGAAGTTTGGACATGTGTTCTGCCATTTTTTCTTCAGTTATGTGCTGTTTGGCAGGTTGTAATCTAAAACATAACATCTATTTTAATCTCTGCGGCACATTTTAAGCCTTTCTTGCTTCTGAAATAAACTGCTGGAAGGAAAAACTTAGTAAACTTGGTAAAATCGTAGGGTTGAACATAGAGCTAAAGAATTGTAAGTGTGATCCTGCCAAAATGTCAAAACAATGATTTTTCGTAAAAACCAAAGTTATTCAACACAAAGTCACCCAGAAATCCATATAAATCCCATATAGCTCCCATGGAAACCATAAATCCCATATAATTAACCTCTATAGTGAGATCTATCTATTGATTCAATGAGATCTTAGAAGAGATGAGAGACTAAGGTCAAACAAGACAAGTTACTGTGTAACTTTAGTTTTTAGGATGCTGGTGTGATGAATACATTATTTAATCAGTTGTCTTTCAACATCTAGAAGAAGAGAAACCAATGTGACTTGGTATTGGCAAGTATGACCTTTCCAAAACTTTGTCAAAAAAATGTTTTGTCTAAAAACCAAATTTATTTCACATGGAGTCAAACCTAGAAAACCACAAAAATCACACATAACTCCTATGGAAACCTCAAGAAGGGACATGGTCCTCAAATGTGAAAGGGTAACAGTGAAAGGAAGTACTACTGTGTTACACATTTTATTAATATTGTGATCCTACAAACAATTGAAATTAACTTGAAATGAACAATTTTAAAGTATCTGACTGATTGTTTTGTGGAAAACTGACTTCAGGTTATAAGAGTAGTCCTGTTTTATTTATTTTACTCCCTTTAGTTTTATTTTACATCCTTTGTGTAGCTTAAATTAAATATGTATGTCAAGAAGCAATAACCTGATCATCTGATCTTGTTTTTTCGTTTGTGTTTGATTTATTATTGAATTCTATTGTTTTTTTTTTGTTTTGTTTATATTACAGTGAGATCATATCAAAGTAACAATGGCTTACACAGAAAGTTATAGAAAAGTTTGTTTTGGAACTCCAAGAACTTCCATTTTAGTCTAACTTGTTTTGTAAAAAGCAGTTTTTCTCTGTCTGTGATTGATGTTTCTAAGAATTATATTACAGAGAACAAATAGAATATCAATAACCACTACTGAGAAACACAATTAAGGGAAATCATTTTCCTTCACTTCTTTCTTTTTGCATTTACTTTAACCCATTGTACTATTGTTGTTGTTTGTTTGTGTTTATTTTATAACCCATTTTTATTTTTATATGTTTGTGTTTTTATTTATAACCCATTGTACTAAATCTAAAATGTTAACTGTTTCTATAAATAAAAAAACAATACCAAGACTGATCAAATACTGCTAAGCCATAGCACTTTAACCCTTAGAATATAAAAATGGAATCTTTATATTATTGACTTCAGTTGACAAGGAACTAGATGTTTAGTCATATATTCTTTTATAGTTTTTCCAACTTTAGATATGCTAATAATAGTCAGAAACCATTAGTTTAGTTCAAACCTGCACTTGCTATCTCCAGTTTATTATTTAGGTTAGTAAGTTCCAAAAATGAACTATGATAGTCTAAAAAATTAAAAATTTGAACAACTGAACACTGCAAAAAAATATGAACCACTTTTTGTCCTAAAGATATTCAATAAACTGTAAGTATCCTATTAAACATATATGTTTGGTACATTTCATTGTTCAAATTACAAAGACCACTGGAAGATATGACAAATTATACTAAATATGTGATTTATATTTTCTGATATTACTTGAGTAACTCAAGGCACATAGGAGATTGTGATTAACTGACTTATTTTTCTACATTCATGTTCACTTATAAGTGAAGAAATATGTTAAACTAAACATATAAATGTGACAACCAGGAATGAAATTTATTAAATCAAAAGTACATGCAGAAAATAGTGAAATTAAATATATAGATATTCTTCAACCATGGCTAAGACTGGCACAAATATAAAAATTCTTATAAGTCTGCTTTATAATTTAGAAATACTTACGGAGGAGACTCTGTTTTCCTCTTGCACCCTAATTCTCGGTTACCAAACCTACTGTTCTCACCTTGAAAAGGGAACTGAACCAGCTCTTGTGTAGGTCTTGGAGAACCAAATGAAAAACCACTCAGCTGTTGACCAAAATGATGTGCATATTCAGGATGTACCGAATTGGAAATATGTCCCGGTAAAGGCATATTACTAAAGGGTATTTGGTTTGGTATTTGATTTGGCAGTGGAGGATTATTTGAAGTTGAAAATGGCATTGCTGAGTCTGGTCTTTGTAGCATTTGATACTGTTGCTGTAAGGTGGCATCGGGATGTGCCATGTTATTTGTAAATGGATTTGCTTGATTCCAATTTACGGCAAAAAGTGGAGGATAGGAATCAAATCCAAACACTGAAGCTGGAGTTTGTTGGTTAGGTTCACCAGTCATTCTATTGGAGTTCATGCAAATATACTTTAAATTTCACACGATCCTCAAAATACTTGTCAATTTTCACTTCTTGACTGTCTTTACAATTTTAAACTTGCATTAATATTTGCTAATAGACACAAAAACAGTTCCTTGTTTTGTTTGTTCCTTGAAGTTGACAGATATAATAAAAATAGTATGCGATAGATGTCTTCTCGAAAAATCTAGATATCTTTCTACTAGGTTCTCGACTTGACTAATGAAATTCTATCTAGATTTAAAATTGTGGTATTTTAAAGATATACTGATAATTGAAATGAATATAAATTATGCAATATTATTTTATTCAAAAAATATGTTAAAAACCGATTAGTGAAAAATAAATAAATATTTTCATTGAGCAACTAATTTGATTGGTCAATCTTAGTTAGAAAAATAAGTTGGCAATACAGATTTTTGGCAGGAAAATGAGCTAAACTTGTTCATGTAACATTTGGCTACATTGATTTTGACACACAGATTGACAGATTCTTTCGTGATTATTAAACTAAACTGTCCTTTTTCTTTTTCCTCTTTCATTTGCTCGACGTATACAAGCCGCGAAAGTTGTGCTTTGAGAAATAAAAATGACGTAAGTTAAATTTTAATATATCAAAATAATCACCTATTATTTCCACGTTTATACTACTGCAATTTATTAAATATATTAAAAACTACAATTTAAAACAAATATTTTTGTATCTGCTTTTTAGGTCTAAAGTATCTCGTGATACTCTATACGAGTGTGTGAATGGAGTTTTGGAAAATGCCAAGGAGAAGAAAAGGAACTTTTTGGAAACCGTGGAACTCCAGATCGGTCTTAAGAACTACGATCCCCAAAAGGACAAGCGTTTCAGCGGAACCGTCAAGTATGTAACCTGATCAGTAATATCTTTAGGTTATGTTATTCATATTTTATTAAAATAGCCACTATTTGATGGTATTCTGCTGTGTTGAACCTAAAAATATGCACTGATTCAGGAAGCCCTAAGGGCGGACCTGCACCCAGGGTCTTAAAATAACTGGGTAGATCCTGTTAGGTTTACCTAGCAGTATCGACCATTTCAATTATTTTTATGACATCATAGGATTAAGGTTCTGGTAAGTTAAAGCATGCAATATGGGGATGCCTGAATTTTTGGGATATCTACTTCCTATTATTTTCTTGATTCATGTTAGAGATTCTAGTTTCTTCATTAATAGATTCACAGTACAAAATGTATTTCTTCTGATTTATAATTTTGTGCCCACCAGTCATCTTAAGATCCTTTGTACAAAGATTTTTTGGACGATTTTCACATTTGGTCCCATTGAAGATAGCTATAATTGAGCTGTCAATTAAAGTTCATAGAAGGAAATGTTGGTTCTTGACTGTGTTGCCATGTTTGTTTAATAAATCGGAAAATAGCATGTGATCTATATTTATAAAAATCCAGTAGAACGTTAACAAACTAACAGTAAAAAGGAAATTCTTTTAAAAAATAATAAGAATAGTATTCAGGTACTTTCGACAGATATCTGGTCACAATCTGGCAACTAGTGGTTTGAGGATTGCCAAATCTATTAGCTTATTATCAAAGGCAAATGCCAAAAAAATGTTGTAATAATTAACTGCAATTTATATGAGAAGAAACGAGTATTTATTCATTCGTGTTGTATATAAAAAAATAAAAAAGCATAATTCATATAATAATATAATAAAAATGTATTTTTGAAAGCTTCTCTATTCGTAATTGAAGCCTACAACATATACATTATAAAGACATGACAACACAGTCAAATGTCAAAAATTTGTTTTGTGAATTTAATTCACAGCTCCTTTGTAGCTATCTTCAATGGGACCAAATGTGAAAATCGTCCGATTTTTTTTATATTAAAACTAAGGTCTGTTGATAAAATCCAATATTTTTCGTTTTCTCTTATATACTCTGGTTTTTCTGTATATTTCAATTTTTACCTATTAGTCTGTGGTATGTTACAGTATGTGCAATTTTTATGTATTCCCTTTGTGATGTCATAATTGTTTTTTAGACTAAAGCACATTCCTCGTCCAAAGATGCAGGTATGCATCTTGGGAGATCAACAACATTGTGACGAAGCTAATGCCAACAATGTTCCATTCATGGATGTAGAAGCCTTGAAAAAGTTAAACAAAAACAAGAAATTGGTTAAGAAGCTAGCCAAGAAATATGATGCTTTCCTCGCTTCTGAAGCCCTCATCAAACAGATTCCCAGGTTGTTGGGTCCTGGATTGAACAAGGCTGGTAAATTCCCTGGTCTTCTTTCCCACCAGGAATCCATGACACAGAAAATTGATGAAGTAAAAGCTACAATCAAATTCCAAATGAAAAAGGTAAAATTTGACAGAAATTGTACTAGACTATTTTTTTCTCAAATTGTTTAATATTCCAAGTACTTTCGTAAATAGTAGGTAATAATAATTGATCCTATACATTTGTTCTTTTGATTTAAATGCAGAATAGTAAGGTAATTTGGACGATTTTCACATTTGGTCCCATTGAAGGTAGCTATAATTGAGCTGTCAATTAAAGTTCATAGAACGAAATGTTGGTTCTTGACTGTGTTGCCATGTTTGTTTAATAAATCTGAAAATAGCATGTGATTTATAATTAATAAAAATCCAATAGAACGTTAACAAATTAACAGTAAAAAAGAAATTCTTTCAAAAAATAATATGAATAGTATTCAGGTACTTTCCACAGATATCTGGTGACCATCTGTAACAATCTGGCAACTGGTGGTTTGAGGATTGCCAAATCTATTAGCTTATTATCAAAGGCAAATGCCAAAAAAATGTTGTATTAACTGCAATTTATATGAGAAGAAACGAGTATTTATTTGTTCGTGTTGTATATAAAAAAAGTGCATAATTCATATAATAATATAATAAAAATGTATTTTTGAAAGCTTCTCTATTTGTAATTGAAGCCTACAACATATACATTATAAAGACATGACAACACAGTTAAACGTCAAAAATTTGTTTTGTGAATTTAATTCACAGCTCCTTTGTAGCTATCTTCAATGGGACCAAATGTGAAAATCGTCCGGTAATTTTCTTAATTAGTTTATTTTGCACCATTAAGCCAACAAAAAAATGTATACCAAATTTTATTGTATGGAAAAATGGTGCTACATCATAGTATAATATAACTACTATTTTTACCACATTTTGGTAACTATAGCTTTAAAATTGTACAACAATCTATACTATAAGTGTATGACAAGGTTCTAACTGTTTTCATACCAGAACTATACCATTATTTGTTATTCTCATCCTCATATTTTTTTTTTCTTTTCAGGTACTTTGCCTTTCTGTTGCCGTTGGTCATGTAGACATGAATCAAGATGAATTGGTTCAAAATGTCCATCTTTCAATCAATTTCTTGGTCTCGCTGTTGAAGAAACATTGGCAGAATGTTAGGTCTCTCCATGTCAAATCATCTATGGGACCCCCACAAAGATTATATTAAGTTATGATTTTTATACTGTGACTTTTATTTACACACTCTAGTGAGGGTATCTAAATAAACATCGTTTTAAGTTCTTTGTTGTTTTTATTTGTAGTAGTGATTCATTAGATGTATTATATACATGGTTCGAAAAAATTATATTTACATAAATATCAAAATATCGGATACATATCAAATGTTCATAATTATTGTATTCTAATAGCCATTAAATGAATGATAAAATGAACTTTTACTACTTAATCATTTTGGTAACGAAACAAAAACTAATTCTAAACTAAGTTAATAAAGAAAACAAATATTTTAATAGTTCATCATCAACAATCTTTGGTGCAGGTGACATCTCCCAGATCCATGCAAACTTATGTTCGAAGTTTGGACTGAACTAATCCAAAAGATGAAAATTATCTCAAAGGTTGCTGCATTAGCTGTTGACATAACTCAACAAAAATGTTTGTTTTCATGAAGGCTAGTCATTTATATTTAGATTTCCACCAAACCACTCACATTGTTTTTTGAAAATGTTCACCATATAGTTTGGAAATGGTTTCAATTATTGTGTTATTAATGCCATGACAAATGGTAAAAATAGTGGATTTATCTCACTGATAAATTGGTAGGCTTGGTCTTTTTGTACATTGTTGAAACATTATCCATGTTTAATGCAAAATTAGGACCACCCAAGGCCATGCTTCTATGTCTGAAAAATGTTTAACACATTCAGTTCCGTCTCTTTTTTTAAGGGGAAACAGTGGGCCACTGAGATGTATTTGTGTAAACTAATTAATTTTTAAGGTACACTTTAAAAAGTCATTTATAATAAATATGGGTACAAAAAAAATTAATTTGGTCACAAAAAAAAACTCACCGCGTGAGTCGCGTTGGTGGCCACAGGGCAGAAAATGTGTCGGTTGAACTTAAAAAAAATAATAATCTGATTGAGAAAAGATATAATTATGAACCTAGATAACTAACATAAGTAATTATTAAATGGCAACAACATCAAGAAAACAAATTAATTATCTAATTTTCAATTTCTTCATGAAAACATCTAAAACAATTTTCTAAGCACAATCCCGGATGTTCAGGGCACTTCGCACAATGAAACAATGAGTTTTGTTTCTTTCTTTCTTTTTTAGTTTACCAGCAATATTTACACCGTCGTCGTTTTGTAATACCATTAACTGATTTAGGGCAATGGGATCGCAAATGAAACATCAAATTTTTCTTGACTTGAGGGATTTTTGGGTTTGGTCCCAAAAGACTATCAATCACTGACAATCGAAAGTCATACAATGACATTTTTGTATTAGAATTATTATAGAAATAGTATGCGCTGATTAGCATAATTTGAAAAATATGTATGCCTATTTTTTTGTACCACCTCATAGTTTTGTGTTCGCAACTATAATAATTTAACATCTGGTCGCCTAAGTCAATACCACCTTTATTTTTGTTATATTCAGCGACTAAACGGGGCTTTTCTTTATCAATTCCTTTTCTAGATATTGTTGGAACCATTTCATGACCAAATTCGAAAGAGATCATTAAAATATCTCGCTGATCTTTCCATTTACACACACATATCCCTTTATTATTGTAAGCACTCACCAGTTCATTTTGTTTTAATATTTGAGGAACAACTTCGTGTGGATTTCCCGCTCTTCCTGTTCTCAATGTTCCTGTAAGATAAGTTTTAACCGAAAGTAGTTTTTTACACAATGGAACACTATTATAAAAATTATCCATATATAAGGAGTGACCAACATTTAGTTTCGAATCCATCAAATTTAGCACTACTTTTTCCGTATGATTACGTCCTCCAACTGCAGGGTCACTAGCTCCACTATAAACTAATATGCATTGAATCATCCCGGTACATTCTGCCAAAGTATACAGTTTGATACCATATTTGTATCGTTTGCCCTTGAGAAATTGACGAAAACTAAGTCTTCCTCTCCATAAAATCATAGATTCATCCAGGGCTAATTTTCTTTCTGGATAATAAAGATTTTCCATTTTATTATTAAAAAAATCTAATAATGGAGGTATCTTGGCAAGTCTGGACTGGTTATTGTCACCATTATTGTTAAAATGTAACGCACGCAAAATTAACATAAAACGATTTCGGCGCATGTATTATCCAAACACTGGAATACTAAATAAATGATTTTTCTTCCAATAATCATTCATACGATTAATTTTTATGGTTCCCATGTGAAACAACAAACCAAGAAAAATTTTAAATTCCTCTACAGTTATATCCTTCCAAGCTGCAATTCTACTTTTCTCAGATTTACTTAGAGAAAGAATATCAACGGCATATAAATTGCTATTTTGAATAATCAGGTCATATAATAATTCACATGCCAATAAATTGAAGTAATCAATAGGATTGCTGCCACCCACATTAATTTTTAATCCCGGTATTGCTGTAAATGGTAGCACTGTAGGATGTTGAACCTCTGAAGACCATTCAATAATATTTTGAGACCCATTATCACCATAATCATCTTCAGATTCTTCTTGTAAATTAGGATCGTCTGTCCGATCATCTTGATCACAATATAAATCTTCATCACTAGCGTCATGTGAATCTTCTAATATGTGTAATAATAATTCATCATCTGAGATTGGCTGAGAAGTTTTCCACCTACCTCGTTTAGAAGTCGAAGGTTGGCAATATTCATCACTCATTTTAAAAATAATTTAAAATTGAAGTCTTTAGCAAAACACGTGCAATGACTAACAGTAAAACCAAAAAACATCTAACACCGAAGGCGTAGAAAATATTACTGAATGCATAGCAAAATAAACCGACGGGATTAGATTATGATAATACAACAAATTATTGCAAATGCAATATAATCTAAATACATCTGGTGATTCTTTCAAAGCTTACCGATGCTTTTAATTTTATTACTTTACAACCTTTTATTACAGCTAATTTTGTCGTTTTCGAGCACGTCTAGCTTGAATATTTAAAAAGTATGCAATGCAATTGAGGGTTTCATATTTTATCATCCAATTTATCAATGGGACAGAAGATATTTGTTATAATTTTTGAAAAATCCGCCTAGATAACATTCATACATTGTCATATACTCAGAATAAAGTTTAACATCAGAATTCGAAAACCAAACACAAACTCCAGTATATGCCAGTGTTTCGAAGCGGCCAGCAGATATTTGTTGTAATTCGTGAAAAATCCGTTGAGATAACGTTCATATATTGTCATATAGTCAAAGACCGCGCGACTCGCGTTGGTGGCCTCTGAGGCTATATTCACTGAACGCGACAGTCGCGTTGTCGGACTTGAACGTGTTAACTTCTATAGGTTGGGTCTTTTAAAGGCCGTATGACACTATGCATTTTCTTGTATCATTTCTGATATAACAAAAAAATGGATAGTGTCATACAAGCGTATAGTTCTTATATCAGAAACGATACAAGAATTTGTGTCCACTGCAGTTTGTTGTACAAGAAATGCGCCAATTTGTGCGCAAAAACGTAAAACTTCTGTCATAATGGCGGCTGGAGGAGAACTTTGATATACAATTAGACCAAGCAGACATTGGAGAAAAGTGCCCACCAACAATAACCAAGATTAGAAAGGATTGGATCAAATAGCATGGGAACTACTGAAAGTAGGAGCAGATGTATTACTAAAGACAATACATAACCACTTTAAAAATTCGTGATGAGTTTAAAGATTATTTTATATCTCCAAATAAGAGAGTAGAATTTCAAGAGCATGCCATTCAAACACAATTTGTAAAAGAAAAACAAATAAATTATTACAATCAAATTATTTATTATTTCTGTCTTCCATTACAGCCTGTTGAATATTTTCAAAAATTGTGGTTTATAATTTAGCTTTAATATTGGGACATTTTATTTCTTTCATTTTTGAACCACAGTATTTTAAAAAATACTTGGGGTCCTCAGGTGCCGCAGTTCTATTTTTATATGTGTCAAAATTTCGACCAATCATGTTCCAAATCACATAAATTTCCGGTAAAAGAACTTGCTTAGTGTCATGCAGAACACAAATGTACGTGCAAGAAACGATACAAGAAAACATAAATGACTTTATATATAAGAAATGATACAAGAAAATGCATAGTGTCATATGGCCTTAAAGTAGATTTCAAAGTGGATCTTTGGAATCATGTTCTGTTCCATGCAAGGAAGGGTCAAAACAAATCACAAAAAAATTAACTATTGCCTCCTATGTGGTCATTTATTCCGCAAAATAATATTGAATCATTCCCAAATTTAAACAATTCAGAGAATTTATTTAACCCTTCCAATAAGAAAAGATAATTCTTAGTATCAGCTAGAAGTTTATTTTGAGATCACAGGCCAACAAGAATTAAACATTTTATCATTACTAGATTGGTGCTTTTAATAAATTGTTTATTTAATTTTTTATACATGTATATTATTTTTTCCTATACAAATTAAAAAAAGAAACTTCGAAACACATAAACAGAACATATCTATATATTAACATAGACAGAGCAGTCAAAGCAGACCATATTTTGAGCTTTGTGGACGATTCTGTTGAAAGGCAATCTTTTTTTTATTTAGAACATTAAAATATTCAAGTATGTTCTTTCAAATGATGCTAATTAGATCTCTTAATTGTAATTGTTATAAACAAAGCTACTGTGAATTAACAAGGGACTAACTTCGTCCCAAATTGTCCTAGAACAACTTTTTATTTTAAATATCTAAAAAAATTGCAAGCTTTCAAATATCCGAAATATCCAACAGAGAATTCGAATTAATAACCAACTTTGAGTAAGTCATAGAATTCACATATATTGGATCGCTAGTAAACGCAACAAACACGACAAGCGACGAAATAAAAAGACGCATAGCAATAGCAAACAGAACTGTTTACGGTTTCCAGAAACATTTAAAAATAAAAATATGAGACATTTTGGTGTTTTTGAAACAAAAATTCTTAGATTCTTAGAAAGATTTTTAATTTTTTTCAACTTTGAACTATATCAGTTATACACATCGATCCAGATATTGTGAAATTCGTGAAAGTGTAGAGACTTAGATGGGCTGGACACATTGCTAGGATGTCAGATCACGAATATATAAAGAGATTAACATTTTCAAAACCAGAGGGCACAAGAAGTAAAGGACGACCACGAAGGAGAACCTACAGATTCTAAGGGTCAGAAGATGGAGGAAAGTTGCAAGGAATCGACAGGAGTGGCGACCTCTTTGTGAGCAGGCCAAGATCCACAACGGATTATCGACCCACTTATGATGATGATGATCCAAACATAAACCAATTAAATATAGAAACCAAGAAAAAATATTAACGACAACTGATCAATAAGAGGACAAATAATATAAAGAAAGGCCAATTATAAAAGATATTAAGGAACAATAATTAAAAATCAACCAATCAACTAAATTGAATTAAGTATAATTAAAACAAAAATATGCTCAAGAAAATGTATAATAAATATACTGTACAAAAAGTGTCTTTTAATGTCATTTATATTAAATAAGTAAATTTAAACTATACACAAAGTTTAAGAATACAGTACAGAAATTGCTGAACTAGGTAGGTAATATATTTATGATCAATATACGTAAAATTATAAAAATGCAATTTATTGAAATATAAGCATCATAATATCCTATAAAATTTATCTTTACAAAGGTGAAAGTAAGTTTAAGCTTATACGCTTATACATTGTATAATACTTCAGAAACAAAAAAACTGGTTTAATGGAAAATATTTTTTTAGAAATTATGACTTGAGTTCTGCAAAATATTGTCTAATACATTATTCACAATAATGTTCCCTCAAATTCACCTTGAAATTGAAGGAAATTGTATTTTTTCCTTTTATGGCTTAAAATTAAATTCTCCTTCCTTTAAATGGTTTTCTTGTTGATCTAGATCATGATCTACAGAAAACAAGACTCCATTTTCTATGGTGACGTTATGAAATACTGCTGTTGCTACTATTACATTCATAGTCACTTTCAAATTTAATATCATTCGATTTGTAAAAATTGGGAATCATCATTTCCATACTCTGTATTGTCTTTCCACAACATTCTTAGTTCGTTGAAATACTGCTGTTGCTACTATTACATTCATAGTCACTTTCAAATTTAATATCATTCGATTTGTAAAAATTGGGAATCATCATTTCCATACTCTGTATTGTCTTTCCACAACATTCTTAGTTCGTATGGGAGATTCATTATCTCCCAAGTAAATATTCTCTGCTTTTGTTCTAGCATCTTGTCTAGCTGTGTCATCAAATATGATTTCAAACTGTAACCACACTGATCAACTATAAAAAATAGTGCAAACCTAATAAAGTCTCCAACTTCAAATCTTTGTATGCCACTATCACTAAAATTTTTCAACTTGGTCGTTTCATTAGTTGTTTGATATATTTTTAATTCTTGAAGCTGTTGCCCTCGATATACCCATATAGTCAGCTACTGATAGTAGCATTTTTCCCGAGGTTGCATACGAGGTCAACCATAAGTAACACTTATGATTTTATTTAGTCTGGAAGGTCTTAAATACATAAAACAGTGCAAAATATGTAGATTTTAATAAATTTAAATATTTAAATGTAGAATGCTGTGATTTTGACATTTGTTTACCATTTACATTATTAACTAAAACTGACAGTAGTTGTGTTTCAAAAAGTTAAATTAAAAAGATAATTTAAAAAAAGATAAATTGCTTCTCTAAAATGGCTCTTAACGAAAAAGAACGAATTACTATTCTTATAATGAGGGTACACGTAAACTCATCACCAATTACCATAAATACCCTCGTACATACTACAAACTCATCACCGCCATAAAAGTAGAGTTTTCAAAATAGACCCGAAGAGATTGGTAAACTGATCACTGGTCTACCTGCACCCCGGATCAGGTATAGACCATAAAATCCCAGCAAACGGCTAGTTTTTGATATTTCACAGAATAATCCAAATCCAGATGTCTTAAATGCAACTGCAATTTATTGGTTTTTATTTGGAAATTCCACAAAATTCTATTGATAGCTACCTAAAATCATGCGAAAAGAAAAATTTCTCTTCATTTGCCCTTGTTTCTTCAACATGGATAGTGAACTGCTAATTGATTACGTCCTGAGCCAACGCGGACAAAAAATAATGGTTATCAATAATTTCAAATTTCAATTGCGAAAGACTCTAAAAAAATCGAATTGCCTTTTGTGGACGTGCGACGAAAGGGTGTAAAGCTAAATGTCATACAACTGGTGAGTAGAAATTTTATACTGTTTTTGTTTAGTTGTTTCGCACTGGTTTTCGCGAATCATCCTGATCAAACAGATAAAAATCGGCGTAATTAAGTTCTTTAAGTTAACTGTATAAGATGTTTCTTGTAGGCAAGGCATAATATTACTTTGTTACTGTAGATTACCTTTTCTGATATTACATTTTGAGATTTCTAATGAATTGTGGATATTCTCAAGTCTTAATAAAATTCATATTGTTCAACGAACCGCGTAAATGACTGAATAATACTAATAATCTGATTCTGATGATTGAAGTTCTAGATCATTCAGAACTAGAGATTTTTTTTTTTTTCATAAAACTAAAAATAAAAAAATTTTCCATATGGTACCGACTTAATTGGACTTATATATTATATATATATATATATATATATATATATATATATATATATATATATATATATATATATATATATATATTGAAAAAGCGACGCTTGTAGTCAACGCTGATCAGTTAGACTACAAAACACAACTATTTGGGTGTGCAGCTGAAGATAGGACAAAGAAGTACTCTTTTTAGTCTACCAAGCTTTCGCAAATCTTTATTTGCATCATCAGGGTGCTACAATAAACAAAATTAGTACAAATTAGAGAATAAAAATTATTTTGTATCTTACACTAATTGAGGTTAGTTGTCATGATGTTTATAAAATGAAATGAACAACTCATCTGACTCCTACAAATAATGGCTAAAACTAACCACAAAATGAAAAAAAATTGCTTTTAAAAGCACTCTAATTGTAGGATCTTTGTACAAGTCATTGAAAGATAAAGTACAGGAAACTGTACTTAAGCATTTTGATGCATTCTGTCATAATAAATGCATTGCGGATTACTTCAAATTTAAAAATTTCCGCCAATGATGGCATACAATGTAAAGCTTTGCGCGTGTAAACAATTAAGTTTTCTTCGACTTTAATGCACTAATAGCACACTCAAGTTTTTAGCTTTTCCTATTTTTCAGATATTTTATATTTACTAACTGTCCAAAATCGTCTATTATTTTCAAGATAGTCAAACAACGCCAAAACGGTAAGACTTAGACCGAATGTATGCTTAACAAATTATCTCGAAAATTCAATGAGAATATAAAAATGCAATGAAAATCAAATAACAAAGTTGGGACTACTTCCGATATAACCAAAAATAGCACATATTGACAAATATTTTCATTTTAAAGTTCACTATCGAAATCCTATGCAACTAAATTTTTAGATCTCAAAACCATTTAGATTGGCAGATACGTCTAATAGGCCACACCGTGAGACATATTAATATCTCAGTTAAATTTTAAAGCAACTTGCTTAAAATAATTTCTGAATTTATTAAATTATCACATAAACGAGAAGTATAACAGGTAAGAGGCAATCTTTCACATTAGAAACCAGACAAAAATCCCGGTGATGAGTTTACCTATCTGCGGTGATCAGTTTACCAATCTCCAAAGGATGCCTGTGATCAGTTTACTATATCTCCGAGGGTCTAATAATTAAAAGGGGGGGTTTTTTAGTGATGAGTTCGTACACGTCCAATAATGAGAGGGTACGGTGACAAAAAAAGGTCTTATTGTGAAGTAGCCAACTAGTTCAATGATACTTTCCCAAACCGTTCTCCTATTCATAAGGCGACGGTACAAAAAACTAAAGCGATTTGGGGAATCTGGAGAAATAAAAGATAGATACCGATCAGGTAGACCGAAAAGAGTTATGAATGACAACAAAACTTTAGATATAATGCAAAGCTTTGTTGAAGATCCACATACATCCTCACGTAGGGTTGCACAAGTACATGATGTAGGTCGTTCTTCAGTCTTATTGCAAGAATTAAGTGAAGATGACTGTGATCGTAGATTAGAGTTTACTGAGGTAATGATGCATAAAATTGAAAATCATGAAAATTTCGTTAACAGAATATGTTTTTTTGATGAAGCAACCTTTACACTGTGTGGAAGTGTAAATCGACACAATTCAGGGTACTGGAGTGACGTAAATCCACACTGGATGCGTGAAAACCATACTCAAAGACAACAAAAATTAAATTTATGGTCAGGTATAGTAGGTACTCAGTTAATTGGGTCATTTTTTATCGAAGGAAATTTAACGTCAGATAGTTACGAAATGTTACTTAGAAATCAAATTGAACCTACACTAAGAAATTTGTTTGGGGCCAATTTTAATCAGATATGGTTTCGGCAAGATGGAGCTCCAGCTCACTTTGGTGTAAATGTTCGGTGTTGTTTAGATGAGATATTTCAGTTTCAAAACTAAACCAGCAAGTCTTGCAGATCTACGGCAACGAATTATCGGTGAATCTCGAATAATTTCTAGAAAATCATGGAGAAATGTGGTAGACGCATTCTACCATCAATTAGGGCACTGTCAACTCACAAATGGAGCACATTTTGAACACTTGATAAAGTAACCATTATGTTAAAAAATGTAATCTCTCAATTGTTGCATTTTAATGTAGTTCAAAATAGTAGGTATTACAAAAATCATTGAGACAATTAGGCATTGCCAGACTTCTGTTTTATGTAAGACCCTCTAGACTACATAAAATCATAAGTGTTACATATGATTAAACCCGTATTGAATAGGAGATTTCAAAAATGACTGAATATACAAGGTGATGAATTTGAAAAACCAAAGTTACTAATAATATAAGAGAAACGGCAAATCTGGCAACATTGCAAATATCAAATATGGAATCTTTTTATCCGAAAATAGGTGTACCTAAAATTTTGTACAATTATGACTAGCAATTTACGAGAATAATTGGCCGTTTCCAGACTTTTGGACCACTCTGTATAATAAATCAGTGCAAATCCTGGCCTATGCTGATGATATCAATATTGTTGGGAGAACGGAAAACGCTGTACGAGAGGCGTATGTAGCATTAAAAGAATCAGCTACAAAAATGGGTCTAATAATAAACACCAACAAAACCACAAATACTACGACCACTTGTTATAGAAAACGACGTCATCGAAGCAGTGAACGAATTTGTATACCTGGGAGCGCTCCTTAACACTGAAAATAATATTACACAATTATATCGAGAAATACAAAAATAACTCTACAAAACCATAATACGCCCAGTCCTAACATATGGTTCAGAGACCTGGACTCTAACAAAAAATAATGAAAACATGTTAGGATGTTTCGAAAGAAAAGTACTAAGGCGAATCTATGAAGCAGTGAATGACACTGGAGTGTCGAGAACACGATACAACTTTGAACTTTATAGAATATACCAGGAACCAGATATCGTAAAAGTCTGAGGTGGATAGGGCATGTAATGCGGATGGAACAAAATGACCCAGCTTGAAAAACGCTCCTTGATAGACTCATTGGTCAGAGAAGAAGAGGAAGATTCAGAACAAGGTTCCTTGATAACATCGATGAAGACATGAGAACTATGGAAATATGTGCTTGGCGGAGAAAGGCGATGGATAGGGACGACTGGAGAGAAATTCTTGAGGAGGCTAGGACCCACGTGGGTTGTAAAGCCCGAATGATGATGATGATAGATGACTTTCTTAGTATTTAAATTTCTTACCCTCTAAGTTGTTTTAAATGATTCACTTTTTGCTGATATACTAAAAAAGCGAAAATTGACCGTTTTTGAGCTTAATTTGTTAATATAACCAATTCAGTCTAAAAAATCGATTGCAGGAAACATAGGGGTTGTTATAGAGGTATATACTACTTAAAAAAATGTCGTTTGCCTGACTGGGTCAGTCTCACGAGAAAAATCTTATTGCTCTGGCCTAATATTGTGAAATGGGGTTCTAATGGGGTAGTGATGCGTCTCAAATAGCCTCTCCTACTCAACAGTCAACCTCACCTTCCAGTTGGTGAACCCTGTTATCACAAACGAGGCTCTGACGACCGAGTATAGGCGGTATAACCTTATCATCCTGCACGGAGGAAATGTCGTTGCCATCTCCAGGTCCACTACCCCCTGAGGCTTGTCTGGAAGCTATAGTCGGCAGCCCCGGCATCAGACTCGGATGCGGAAGGCCAATAACCTACCCATCCTAAATTTGACCTTATTACTGAAACTTTGGTAGAACCAAACCGGACGGAACACATGTTGACGACCTTGGCATCACCGAAAACACGGACACGATTTGGTTGCTGGAATGTTAAAACTCTGTATGAGATTTCTAAACTAGCTCAAGCAGTAAAAGAGTTAAATAGGTACAAATTAAGCTTTGTCGGTCTATCGGAAATAAGATGGTTGGGTAATGGTGAACACCATACCCAAACAGGAGAACTCCTATTATACAGTGGTAAAGAAAATGGGAGCCACGAGAGCGGAGTGGGTCTTTTACTCAGCAAACAAGCCAAAAAAGCCTTATTTCATGGAAACCCATTAATGATAGAATTATGACTGCCAGATTTTATACCAGATACCGTAAGATAACAGTGATTCAATGCTATGCTCCCACAAACACATCTCTCCACGAAGAAAAAGACATTTTCTACGAACAACTAGAACAAACGACCCAACAAGTAAACCAAGGTGACATACTAATAGTGATGGGCGATATGAACGCTAAAGTTGGAGAAGACAATATTAACTTAGAAACCGTAATGGGCAAACATGGCCTACAGGAATGATGAATGAAAACGGAGAGCGCTTTACAAATTTTTGTTCCAGTCATAGTTTAGTTATTGGTGGAACGATCTTTCCACATAAAAATATTCACAAGGTAACATGGACTGCACCTGGCCATACAAGAGAAAATCAAATAGACCACATCGCTATATCAAAAAGATGGAGATCATCTCTTCTTGATGTACGTAATAAAAGAGGAGCAGACATCGCAAGTGACCATCATCTCGTAATTGGTACCATTAAAATCAAGATGGCAAAAAACAAAACCACGCGAAACACCAAGAGACCAACATACAATCTAGATAAACTAAAAACGGTCCCAGGAAGACATATGTTTAGAGAGGAACTTCAACTCAAAACAAGAGAACGTGAAATAAAAAGCTGGGAAGATTTCGCAGATGTTTTGACAGAAATAGCTGAAGACAAACTGGATAAAAAAGAGAAAGATAGAAAGGAATGGATATCAGATGCAACATGGAATATTATCGAGGAAAGAAAACAACGAAAAAAAGATATCCTGCAAGCAAGAACTGTAGAAAGAAGAGCACACCGACAACAGGAATATCAAACAATAAATAAATCAGTTAAAAGAAAAGCAAGAAGAGACAAAAGAAGGTAGGCTGAAGAACTTGCAAAACAAGCAGAAACAGCTGCACAACACAACAGAACTAGGGAGCTTTACCAAATTACTAGACGACTAACACAAAAAGGGTCCAACTGTTCGAACATTGTAAGATCCAAAACAGGCGAATTGCTTACTACAACAGATGACCAAGTAGAGAGATGGAAAGAGCATTTTCAGGAGATGCTAGGTATTCCCAGAGATAACGCAGACGAAATAGTCGAAAACCCGCAGAATATAGACTTGCATATTTCTTGCGAGGCCCCTTCCAAAACGGAGATAATAGCAGCTATCAAATCTCTGAGAAACAACAAGTCACCGGGAATCGATAACATTGCTGCTGAAATGCTTAAAGCTGATCCGCATCTAACTGCTGAACTTTTGCTCCCCATAATCCGAGAGGTGTGGGAAACAAACCACATTCAGCGGGCTGGAAAAAAGGTAACATTATCAAGCTTCCAAAAAAAGGCAACCTCACACTGTGCAAAAATTGGAGAGGAATAACCTTGCTTACTGTCATAAATAAAATTTTTGCGACCATCATACTGAAAAGAATAACAAACAAGGTTGAGTTTCGAGCTAATCAAGCAGGCTTTAGGCCAGAATCCTCCTGCATAGACCACATTAATACTGTGAGGGTAATAATGGAACAATCGGTTGAATGGAACACACCCCTATACATGGTTTTTGTTAATTTTGAACGTGCCTTTGATAGCTTGTCTCACGTTGCTCTATGGAAAATTTTAGAGCTAAGAAACATCCGCAAAAAATAATTTCTATTATAAAGTCACTATATACTGATGCGAAATGCAGCGTGACACACAATGGGATCAACAGTGACGAATTCAACGTACTTACTGGAGTTAGACAGGGATGCGTGCTTTCTACGTTTCTTTTTAACATAGCTATAGACTATGTTCTCTCCAAACTAGACTCCGACACAAGAGGGATACAATGGACGTTAACCACACGCCTAAGCGATCTAGAATACGCGGACGATATCTGTCTATTAGGTCAAAGGTTCCAAGATCTGGCTTACCAATTGGAAACACTTTCCACTGAAGCCAATAAAATAGGTTTGAAAATCAATATTAGTAAAACCAAGTCCATGAGAATAAATGCAAGGAACAACACGCTATTTACTATCGACAATATGCAGATTGAAAATGTGGAAAACTTTACGTATCTTGGAAGTGTCATAACAGAAAACGGAGGTACAGAAGATGATATTCGTATGAGGATACGAAAAGCTCAACAAGCTTTCAGCACGCTCAACCCTGTTTGGAGATCTGGCGAGTATACTACAAGGACAAAGATCCGAATATTCCCATCAAATGTCATGTCTGTTCTACTCTACGGATGTGAAACCTGGAAAGTGACAAACACCCTCACAGACAAACTGCAGGTCTTTGTTAACAAATGTCTACGAAGAATTGTTCGTATATTCTGGCCTAACACCATCAGAAACGACGATCTGCTACACCTGACCGAACAAAAGAGGGTACAAAATGAAATTAAGTCCAGAAAGTGGGGTTGGATCGGTCACACACTCCGAAAAAATAGTTGCAGTATCGCAAAGACTGCCCTAGAGTGGAATCCCCAAGGGAAAAGAAAAAGAGGTCGCCCAGTACAAACTTGGAGAAGATCCATCATGGACGAGATAAGAGGCCAAGGAAAGTCTTGGAATGAGGTGAAGGCCTTAGCGCAAAATAGAACCCGATGGCGCGTTTTCACTGAAGCTCTATGCTCCACTTAGGAGTTCAAGAACCTTATATATATATATATATATATATATATATATATATATATATATATATATATATATATATATATATATATATATATATATATATAATATTGTGAAATGTAATAAGAACAGCCACACCATATGAGTAATGACAAATAAATAATTAAGTACATATTTTTGTTATGGGGCATAGCAGGAGAGAAATAATAAAAAGATTTAACATATTTTTGACATAGATGAGTATGTAAAACGTGTCAAATGCAGATCAACATATTACTGTGGATTTAAATAATAATATAAACGACGTAAGCAATTAGGACGGAAGCTGATTCTTCTTCAGGAATGAGCAATTATAATAATGGTTTGAACGTTTGAAATGCGTTGAAGCCAAAAGAAAATAAAGAAGATATTCCAAAAAGAAATTAGTTAAAGCCGATTTATTTTGGAATGTTATTTATATAATATAATATTATTTTTTTTTTTAACCTATTCTCTATCCTTCCATTGTTGGATGTAGGTCTCCCCCAGTTCTCTCCATCTTTCCCTATCTTGAGCTGTAATCTGCCATGTGGGACCTCCTTGTTTCCTGATGTCATCTTTCCATCTCATCTGTGGTCTGCCTCTTGATCTCTTTGCATTGTATGGACGCCACTTTCCGATGGCATTGTTCCATCGTCCGTCTTGGAGACGTTCATTGTGTCTATCCCATTTCCATTTCAGTTTTGCTGCTTGTTCTATCGCGTCTACTGTCTTTGTTCTGGTTCTAATCCACTGGTTACGTTTTCTATCTTTAAGTGATATACCCAACATTTGTCTCTCCATCGCTCTTTGTGCCTTCCTTATCCTATCCAAATTGGCCTGTGTAAATGTCCATGTCTGTGCTCCGTAGATGATCACCGGTATTATACAGGAGTTATATACCTTGCTTCGTAAGTATAGAGGGATTGTTTGATTTTTTAGAACGTAAGAAAGTTTGCCGAACGCTGCCCATCCCATTCTTACTCGTCTCGATATTTCGGCTGTTTGATTTTCTCTGTTAGCTCTGATTGCTTGTCCTAGATAGATATACTCATTTACCTGTTCTATTTTTTCTGTTTGTATTTTTATTGCGTCTTGGTCTTCCGTGTTTGTCATTACTTTTGTTTTGTTGAAGTTAATTTTTAGGCCTTTTTGCAGTGATTTTTCAAGAAGTTCATTCAGCATTTAGCATTTATAATAGCAATAAATAGTTTAGCAATATAATATTATAATATAATATTATTAATTTTTTTGACAAGTAAATTCCCATTATTTATGAACGATGAGTTTTTATTTATAATCAATATAATTCGCTACAAAGCACCTACTTAAATATTTATCTTATGAGTCATACAATTAAGGTAAGTTATATTATAATGATTTGATTAAAATTATCTAAATTTTACGAGAACAAAAGCGTAGCTATTCCAATACTGTTTGATAAAAATATGAATCTTAATACAGTTGTGTGGCTAATTATAAACAACTGAAAGTGGATCCAAATAATCAATAGAGATCTTTTATGATAAGATTAAATTTACTTGAAATGTGCGTGTCTTTTATGAACGCCATAAAATGTGTTATTGACGTATTTCATTATCAATTACTTCATTCCTGGATATATATGCCCAGTCTTTTCATTCGTAGCGCTCTAAAGTTATCCCCATCAAATGTGTTCCATCAGTTTTGGTTATGTCACCTCTTTAGAGAAAAAGGAGAAAGAAAAAGAAAAAAAAAAGAAAAAGAAAGAAAAAGAAGAAAAAGAAGAAAAAGAAGAAAAAGAAGAAAAAGAAGAAAAATAAGAAAAAGAAGAAAAAGAAGAAAAACAAGAAAAAGAAGAAAAAGAAGAAAAAGAAGAAAAAGAAGAAAATGAAGAAAAAGAAGAAAAAGAAGAAAAAGAAAAAAAAAAGAAAAAAAAAAGCCAAAGAGAAACAAAAAACAGAACAATGTCAAGAAATAGAGGAGTATCAGAGTTGATATGATAACTTCAATGTTCATCGAAAGGTGAAGGAAATAGCTAGAAAGTTCCGAAAACGCAACAGCTGAAAAATAACAGATGATGAAGGCAATCATGCCATAAACAAAGAAGATAAAAAGAAAGTATGGGAAGAGTACTTGGAGAAACTTTTTCATGACCTTAGAACAATACAAGAGCCCACCGTTGAAGAAAATTCAGGTCCCGAATTCCCACCAGAAAAAATAACGGCAGCCGTTAGACAAAAGAAGGATGGAAAGGCACCGGGACTTGATGAAATTCCTACAGAACTGCTGAAGCTATTGGATGCAGAACAAATAAAAATAATAACTGAAATATTTAATAAAATATACAAGGCAGAAAAAATAAAAGTAGAGTGACTCAAATTGGAAATGCGAGAATTTCTGAAGAGGATAAAGACCTTATCACTACGCTCTCCGGAAGTAACTAGTCTTTCTAGTTTCAACAGAAATAAGGTATCAAAATTTTTCGAAAATTTAAAGACAGTTCTTGAAAACCATGGAATTGGACCAGAAGCAATTTGGAGCGTGGACGAAACTGGACTTTCCACTATCCACAAGCCAAAGAAGATTATTGCATGCAAAGGTAAAAAGCACGTTGGTAAAATTACGTCAGGGAAACGTGGAGCAACTGTAACTGTTTGTTGTGCAATCAATGCAATTGGAAACCATATACCGCCTTTTATGGTCTCCCTCGAAAACTTTGGCAAGATAGCATGATTGATAATAGTGATAGCATAACGTATGCCAAAGAACACGGAATAATTCTTCTTACCATACCACCACACACGTCGCATAAGCTTCAGGCGTTAGACAGGAGTGTATTTGGCCCTCTCAAGAGTTTCTATAATACTGCCTGTGATGATTGGATAGTGACCCACGCAGGAAGGACAATTACAATATACGAAGTCGGAGGATGCTTAGCTTACGCTTTCCCGTTAGCATTTACTCCACGTAATATTGAAAGCGGATTCAGTGTTATGGGTATATGGCCTTTCAAATTCAATATTTTTACCGATGAAGACTTTATGTCGGCGTGTGTTACTGATCGCGAAGATCCGGAAAATAATTCCACTTTATCTCAGTTTGATGTTGCAACACCAGAAATAGATAACAATAACGAACCCTCCACTTCTACTGGCACTTTCACTATCCCTGAAATAATTAAACCATCTTCCTCAACTGGATCGATTTCACATAATCAACAACTACGACGAACATTAATAGAGGACAAAAACCAGCCTTCTACTTCTACTGGTACTTTTACCACATCTCAAATAATTAGACCACATCCTGTAAATGGAGATACTTTACAAAATGGTCAGCTACAACAAACATCAATGGAGCACAATAACCAGCCTTTCACTTCTGAAAGTTTTAGTAGCCCAGAAATTATCAGACCTCATCCTAAAGCCGGGCCCAGTACTTCAAAAAAGGGAGGAAAGCGAGCAACTACGAAAATTCTCACATCTACACCAGAAAAACTTGCATCTGATGCTGAAGTTAGAGCTAAAGAAGAAAAAAAATAGAAAAAGAGCAAAAGGCCAAAGTTTTTAGAACTTAAAAAATGACTAAGCAAAAACTTAAGGATTTGAGGGAATCTTTAAGTTCGGGGGGCAGTGGCATTATGCTACCATCGTCAGAGTCTGAATATGATCCTAATGATGAAATGTAAGTAGAGACAGATACTGAATGTGAATCAGAAGCAGAAGTTGACGAGTTTGAATTGAGTGTGCAATATTGGGTAATTGAAAGCTTTATCTCCGAAAGAAACCTAGTCTATCGCTACGTAGGAGAGATAACGGGAAGAAAGAACGAGGATTTTAAAATCAAATTTGCATAAAAAAGAGATGACAAAACCTTTAAGTGGCCAGAAAAAGGAGACATGGGTAAAGTCGCACGTGACCAAATTTTAAAAAAGTTACCAAGCCCGATTTTTAGGAGCTACAGTAAGCGCATAAGATGTTTTGTCTTTCCTAAATCACTGAGAATGTTCAATATTCAACAATAATTTTTTTTCACTTTTATAACTTTTTGAATATAATGTTCTGCCAGAAAGTGTATCTATTTCTAATAATATTATTTTTTATGCCATGACTGAGTGATGTTAGTTTTCAGCATCCAATTTTTGGTTTTATTTTAATATTGTAAGTATGAGAAGGTATAATCAATATTAATCAAGTCACCCATACACAAGGATCAAGTCTCCCGAAGTACGGGGAGATATGATTAGTTTTTCTGTATTACTAGATTCTACAAAAATTCATTATTTATTAGCATTATATTTTTCGGGTGTATAACACCCACAACTTTGATAAATTTGTAATGTTCCACTAAATTATCAAGGTTCTAGATCGGTTATAAAAAAAGTTATCTGAAAAAATGTAACGGCGGGATTAAGTCTCCCTCTTCTCCCCCAATGTTTTGATTATTTTAATACCTAAAAGATAACTGAAAAATGTTTCTCTGTTTTGAAATTAATCAAGACGTTTATAAGGAATATAATGTCGGAAGAAATACTAATATCCATTGAAAAAACGTTGATTTGAGAAATTTCTGACTTCAGCGAAACGGTGATGGAAAGTAGGTTTCATCTTAATAAGTAGTCTTTTGGTAAGTATTTATTTCTTTTTTGGTTTTATTAAATCAGTGTCCTCTGAACAAAATTATCACCAGCTACCACTGACCATAATACCCACTGCGACCCACTCTTCCCTACACGTCATAAGAACCAGATTATCAGTAGTTTCAGATTTAAGACTAAAAGATATTCCATAATATAAAATTATATTTATATTATATCAGTTTTTTCTGAAAAGTTTATATATTTTTTTCTGTATATTAATTTTTTTCTATACAGGGTGGTCTTGACGTAATTGTACAAACGAAAACCGTAAATTCTAAACTTTAAAATATTACGATTTAAGCCAACTTGCTTTAATAAAATGTTGATATTAAGAAAGATACAGGGTGTTAAAGTGGAAATTTAAAATTCTATTTTTCGCTATAACTTTTACGTTTGTAAATATTTTTAGACAAAAATTTATAATTGGACGTTTTAAAGCAGAATAAATTATAATTTTATACAAAGTTTAATGTAACTGATAGAGGGCGCCACATATGTCACTTGTGTGGCATAGATTTGCGCTTAACTTTTTTGCTCTTTAAGTTAGCTCTATTTGTGTTAAAAAATATTAAAGATACATTATTTTTACAAGGAAAAGGTATACTTGTTAGTAACCTTAAAATTTAATTGTTTTCGAGATATTCGCATTTTATAAGTAAGCTGCATAATATTTCTTAGTTGTAATATTTGTGCGGTAAAGCACTGAATACCTGTAGATAAGCATAATTCACAGTTTATTCTTATTGCAACAACTCAAAGATGATAATGTAACATTACAAAATTTTTGTTATGGCTGCTAAATGTCTTATTGAAGAAAATATTCTTCATCTTCTTCTTTAGGTGCCGTGTCCGTATTCAGACGTTGGCCGTCATCATGTTTCCAATTTCTCTTTTCTATCGCTTCTTAAGTTTCTATACCTACTGGAATTGTATTACTTTTTCCCTATTGTAAAATGCTGAAAACCCAAAATATGTAGTTTATGTAAGATGGTACACCACTACATTCTTAGAGAAGATAGAAAAGGCAGTGAGAACATATTTAAATATAACCGTTCTGAACGTTGGATTGATTGTGGCAGTCATATTCCTTGGCAATGTGGTGAGATGTTGATATAATTATTTAATTTATAAAAAATCCCAAAAGAATACTTATTATTCATTACGTAAATTGTTTACCTACTTTTATTAGGACAATTAGAAACTAAAGCACAGGTATTGAATAACACATATTATGTATCTTGTTTCATAATACTTTTGCTACCAACCTAACCCTAAAGACTCAGCATTTTTACAAAAATATCATCGTTGGCCTAATAACCGATATTGTTATAAATATAGTAAATACACAAGTAATTTAGTTCAGCATAATATTAGTTCGTTAGTTAATCATAATAGACCATTTGTTCGAGATGTAATTATCGTTACTCGTAAGCTGTAACGTAATCATATAAATAAGTAATGTCATCGATAGGTTATTCCGTGTTTATATAAGTAACCAATGAATCAGATACATCACAGTTTAATACATTATTTAACCTGTGCGACAAATAAGATGTAGTTCCATAATATACCATAAGGTTTGGATATGTTTCCAAAAGAATATATTCATCTATTATACATTATAGCCACCACGTAGCCCAGAATTTAATCCGCTTGATTTTGGTGTATGGGGCGTATTAAAACAACGTGTCTATATGAATCCCATAAACATCCGCAACCAACTATGGGAAGAAATAAATACTGCTGCAGTTTCTTTAGAACCAATGATGCTGTTTAATATGACACGATCTTTTATGTAATATATTGACAAATGAGTTAAAGAAAATGGTGGACATATAGAACACTTACTTTGACAAAAAGTTATGTTATTTAGTTTAACTATTTCTTAATTTGGTTTGTAAACAAATAAAAAAAATCTTATTATTCTGTTTTTGTCAAATCCTATTATTAATTATTCTGCTGATATATTTATTTTATTTAATATTTAGTTAACTATTAACTTTAGTTAAAGGTATTTTATACCAAAATTTAGATTTATTAATGTTTTTGTCTATTTTTCCTTCGTTGCCTGGAGTAATTGCCTTGAATCAGAATTATGCAGCTGATTTGTAAAATGCGATTATCACGAAAACTGTTAAGTTTTGAAGTTATTAAGAAGTATACCTTTTTTTTGTTAAAATAATGTATCTTTAATATTTTTTATAACAAATACAGGTAACTCAAAGAGCAAAAAAGTTAAGTGCAAATTTATGCCACATATGTGGCATATGTGGCACCCTCTATCAGCTACATCAAAGTGTGCATCAAATTTTAATTTCTAATATTTAAAAGTACCTAGTTGTAAATTTTTATGCATAAATGTTTACAAACATGAAAGTTATAGCAAAAAATAGAATTTTAAATTTTAACTTTAACACCCTGTATCTTTCTGTATAAACTGTGATATTTTAAAGTGTAGAATTTACGGTTTTCGTTTGTACAATTACTTAAGGACCACCCTGTATATTAAAAATTACTAAGAAAAATTCAAATAATCGTTTCTCCCAACCACAATATCTCAGCGACTGTTTAAGTATCAACTGAACCACATCTTTATTAAAATTAATAAGATACTCTACTTCCGACACATTAAACTTTCTTTAGTGTCAACAAACAATGAGAAACAATTGGATTAATTTCCCAAAATGTCGCTATATGCAGCAGAATCCGTCGATGTATTCTAAAAATAGATCACTGCGGTCTCTAAGGGGGCTATAGTTTATCACTGAACATATGACTTTAGTTACCATCATTCCTCTAAAAACACAGGCAGTGCAGTCAACCCAGAACCCCATCCTGACAAAAATAAAAATGCGAAACTCAAGAGACTATTCTCTTATCTATTCGCTCGAGATATCAGCTGATAAGAATTTATTATTTCGTATCTATGAGTTAGTGTAATATCGTCAAATAATATGACTAGTTTCTTGGGAAAACAATAAGATATTTTTATAAAAACATGCGGTCAATCGGACGAGTCATAAAGTGATACTGCAACCATTTGTTGATAAAAACTTCCGCCTTTTGTATGTAAGTCCACCCAGTCGTCGTGCAAATGCAGAACATTTAGTTTTGTAAGTATGAGAGTGATTCTAGTGATAGTTTTGTGTTTATCTTCGGGATTTTGGACAAATGGCCTTAAGCAAAATGAATCCACCGAGCGAACTTCTACAGATAGTGACTTAGAGTTAAATTCCACTACTTCAAAGAGTGTTACTGATAAAGGAACAATACAAAATGAAACAAGGGATACAGAAAGTACGGAGGCCACATCCACATCTACGCCAGATTCAACAATAAGTAATGAAATAACTTCAGATTTCACCGTAGAATACATCACAAAAGATTCGACAACAATACATTCTACCAAAAGTAAAACAGAACACCTAGAAGCCTCCACTGATGATTATACTACTGTAACAACAGAACCTTCGATGACCACTACTACTATTCCCTGCTTAGGTAATTATTATTTATTATCAATCCTTATAGTGTATAAATGATATTATACTACTACTACTACTTGTCGGTTTATAACGTTCTCCGCCGTTTTCCGACTTCCAATCGCCACTTAGATCGGTTGTGGTTGTTAAATAGATCTTCTTCTATGGCCCTCTCTCTCTCAGTTCTTTATTTATTCCTTCGCCCCAACTTTTTCTCGGTCTACCTCGTTTTCTCTTTCCTTCTGGTTGCCACTTTAGTATTTCTTTTGGCATTCGTTGTTTGTCCATTCTTTGTATGTGTCCGAACCAGATAAGTTGTTTTGTTGTTAGGTCATCTGTGATTGTTTGTTTGATTCCCATTATTTCTCTAATGCGTTCGTTGGTAATCCTTTCTCGTCTAGATCTTCCTGCGGCTCTTCTCCAAAATCCATTTCCGTCGCTTTCAGCGTTGACAGTGTTCTTTCTTTCAGTGGCCATACCTCACAACTGTATAAAGTGATACTTTTTACTATAGTCTCATATATCCTCTTTTTATTTTCTTTGCTGATGAATTGGTCCCATAAAATGGTGTTTAACATTGTGATGGCTTTTCTCCCTAACGTATTTCTCTCTCTTATGGCTTTGTCTAATGTTCCATCTTGTGAAATAGTGATACCTAGGTATTTGTAGTCACAGCAGTGCTTTATCGTAGTGTTATCGTCTAATATGAGATCTTTTTGTTCTGCTCCAATGCACAGGTATTCGGTTTTATTTTTATTTACTTCTAGACCCCATATATCATACTCTTCAATTAATTTTCGTGCCATATAGTTTAAATCGTCATAATCTTGAGCCATTATTACTTGATCGTCTGCAAAGTTAAGCGTATATACCATAGTATTGGTGAGCGGTATCCCCATTGTCCTGCATTTTTGTTTTCATCTTTTTAAAGCACTTTCGAGGTATATTTTAAATAAAGTGGGAGACAAGCAACATCCTTGCTTTAATCCTTTTGATGTTATAAATCCTGTTGTTATTTGTGTCCCTGCTTTTATCTTTGTTTATGGTTGGTTGTATAGCACTTTTACGGCTTTTATTAATTTTATATTAATATTCGTGCTTTCCATTGATTGCCACAGCTTCTTCAGTGGAACGCTGTTGTAGGCTTTCCGTAGGTACTAGGTACACTTTCAGTACGAATTGAATATAATATTTTTTCTACGCTCATGAAAAAACAAAAATGGTTTATTTAGGTGACACTAAGTTCTTGAAGAGCTGTATTTAATAATACTGGTCTGCACAAAAAATGTTTTTTTACTCCTTTTTGTTTTCATGCATAATAACGTTATTTTTTGTGCTATAAACACGTAATTACTATGGGAATAAATTCAGCATATATACTTTTCATATAATCTTCATTTAATCAATAAACGATATTATTAGAGTAACAACTATAAAGTACAATATTTTTACAGTAAGAAATACTATTTTTTTAGGTACAGGTCATGAAAATTTCACTAATTCTATTTCATTATGATGATAAAATCTGACAACACACCATCGATCAACAACATTGCTGCTGTGCAATATATCCTGGTGAAACCTTCCACCATTCTCTTCTCATACGGCACCCAGATTTTCAGGAAAAAAACTTGAGTGCAAGTTTAAAAAATAAACCTTGGGTAAACACAAAAAAGTTCTTGAATGATTTCTCGGTAGTTGTCAGCTTTCGTATTGCCAAGGAAATTATGACACACTTCTATTATAGCTCACAAGCTCTTTTTTCTGCTCTATTTAACATCAAATTAAAAGCTACATCTGTCATAAGATCTCGTATTTGCGAAACAACAAATATTCCTTCTTTCAACTTCGCGTCACTGATTCGGATCAAGTACCTACTGAAATCCTTTACCTTTTTTGTTAATAGCTTTTACGAAAATTATATATATATATATATATATATATATATATATATATATATATATATATATATATATATATATCCAACTTGTAAATACAATACATTTTGGAGACGGCTATCGCCGTATTAACGTTCTCATTCGCCAATCGTCCCGTTCCAAGGCATGCTCCTCATCCAAACCTCTCGATTCCATCGCTCTTCTAATTCCTTCATTCCATGCGCGTCGAGGTCTTCCTCTGTTTCTTCTTCCAGGGGGCTTCCATCTGTGAAGTTTTTAGGGCCAACGTTCGTCACGCATTCTCAATAGGTGTCCAAACCATTTCAAACCTCTTCTTTCTATTCTGTCAATGACCGTTTCAACTACCAACAATCTTTTCTTCTGGTCTGCATTAATTGTCTATACTTCAGAGCCATAACAAAGAACTGATTCAACCAAGGTTTGCCCTATTCTTTTTTTTGTTCCTTTTGGAAATGTTGCTATCCCAACATAAGGAGTTCAGATATCCTACAATTTTACAATTATCCCTGATTAATTCGGTGTTTAATTTCGGTTTCTCCCAAGCCGTTCTTATCAATGAGTGTACCTAAATATTCAAATTTTTCCACTTGTTTAATTTCCACTTCCTCGTCTATCAACAACTATTTTACATATTCTCTGTATAGACGCTTTATCATAAATTCTAGATCATAAGAATCTTGAGCTAGGACGACTTGGTCATCCGCAAAGTTCAGGGAGAACAGTACGTCATTTCCTATGGGGATTCCCATTCCTTGGCAGTGGTTTTTCCAATTTTGGAGAGCTGCCTTAATATATAAATTAAACAGTAAGGGTGACATACTGCATCCTTGTCTTAGTCCTTTAGTTACTTTTATTGGCTCTGATAGTCTATTTCCGATTTTTAGGTAAGTAGTGTTATCCCTGTATACTTCTGGGATTATTCCTAAAAGGTATGGACTAATGCCGAGTTGTTGTAAAGCTTGCCACAATTTAAGTCTTGGAACTGTATCATACGCCTTTTCTAGGTCGATGAAGGCTAGATGTACTTAGGTACCAACCGCTATTCTTTTTTCTATTAATTGTTGGAGTATATACAAGTTATCAGTTCAAGATCTACCAGGCGTAAATCCGCTTTGGTTTTCGCTAATTAGATGTCCTACATCATCTTGTATTTTTCCATTTATTATCCTTCCAAACAATCTCCCGAAAGTAGGTAGGACACTTAACCCTCTGTAGCAGTTAGGATCTTTTGGATTATCCTTTTTAAAGATGGACACTTGGTGAGCGGTTTTTCATTCAGATGGTACTTTAATTTGTTGGCAGCATTGATTCATTCGAAAAGTTATTCGTTCTATTAGGAGTAGACCTCCTGCTTTAAGTAACTCTACAGCTATATTGCCAGGTCCAGGAGATCGCCCGTTTTTCATTTTAATTAACGCAGTATGGACCTCGTTTTTAGTAGTATTAATGTTACTATTTGTTTGTCTCTCCATACTCTAAATTTTATAGTAATTTTCCCACTTTTCTATAGGAATTAAGTTGTTTAAGGAGTTATGGATGTTTTTTTAGATTAGTGGTAGTTCTCCATGCTTCAGTAGTCTGAAAACCACCAATTAAATTTTCAACTTGGACATATTTTTGTTCCTAGAAATGATTTCTTGCTTCTTTTATTTGATTGCGTACTTTTGCGTACCCTTTTTCGTTTGATATGTTACTCTATTGCTAGATGTTTTATTTTTTAGCCATTTCTTATATATTTTGTTTTTTTCTTGTATAATTTATTTTACGTTTTCTGTCATCCATGGTGGTTCGTGGTGTTTTTTTGTCGTTGTTCTCTGTTCCTAATACTGCATAAGCAATTTTGTTTATTATCATTTTGGGGATGTTGTATTCTTGTTCTACATCCATATTTCTTTCCATCTGATTTAGTTCTTAAAGTAAAGGAACTAAATGAACCATATTTTACATCACATGATTTATATGTGATTGACTAATGGTATTTGGTGCAGATACCGTGTTTTACATTATAGTGCAAAATATTTTTTGGTGCTGAATGGATCTCAGCAAGACGAAAGAGAAGGACGAAAACGCAAGAAGGATGATGGATCTCAAGATAAGAAGAATGAGGAACAAAGCCCAAGAACTACGATGTTGCAAGAAGGGACTCAATGGTCAGATTAGAAATTAGAAGTTGCGAAGAAAGGGCGAGAAACTCAGAAAATAGAACAAGGGCCCAACTTTAATTGCAAGCAAAAATGTTTTGAGATTGTACCACTACCAGAGCACTCAAAAATTTTCACATAATTTTTACAGAAGAAACGAAAGACTAAAAAAGATGCTCCTTATTGAAGGCATTGGACAATCGAGTATTCAGTGGTAGTTTCCGGAGAAAAGAAGAGAGTGTGCAAAAAGGCGCTTAAGAATATCCAAGTAGGGGAAGGATAAAGAACATAGGGAGAGCCGCTAATATTGCACAGGGACGTGATATGCCAAGTTTGGATAGGAGAGGCCGTCATAAACAACACAAAAGGATCTACAAAAATATCTACTATAATGCTTTTTGCATAAAAAAGAATTTTTACAAAAGTTATTTCAAAAATTAAACATGGCGAAAAATTCACATTTTTGGGCTTTCAATTTTGCATAAACTATTTGATCAAATTTAATCCAGCGCAGCTCAAATCAAAGCTTTTTTTATGTACTTTCATTCATATGTGTACTCATTTTAACCAGATGATTGATTTGATACAATAAAAAGAAAAATAGTCAAAAAATACCGTTTTTTGCACCTTAAAAGAACCATATATATTCAAATTATTCCACGTTTTTTCTCTACAACTTGGACTAATACCCCAAGTAATCAATTTTATGGCAATTTACCACCTGATGCGACATGTTTCTAAGTATAATTCCAAGTACAATTCCAAGTACTAATCTATGCGTTGCTCCAATTTGTTTATCCTTGATTTGCTGGTTTGTAATATAATCTGAGAAACAATATGACGTCCTTTTGTGTTTGTCATGATCATAAAACGCTGTAGTAAAATGACAGATAAGTGCATAAAATTTTTATTACACTATATACAATGCACAACTACTACACATTCTTTTGTTGTTTGCATGGACGTACGAAAATACACTTGATATTTTATCATATGTTCATATACTTAAATATTAGACGTTTCCAGACAAAAAAAATGACCCTTGACTTTTTTGATTACACTGTAACTGTTAGATATAAGGAGTGAATTTTTATAGGAAAAATTCAATTAAAACAATATAAAATAAAACATTGCATTCAGTGGCGTAACTACAATTCAGGAGGCTCGGGGCGGACGTAACCGAAGAGGCTCCTCCCCCCAATATAAGAAAAAGCTAAGACTTATCTCCATATAGGAACTACCTAAATACAACATGTCAGGGGTATAGGATCAAATCTGGCTACGCCCATCGTGCATGATTTTACAGGAAGTAAAGAAACACTCTCATTTTTGATGGCAGTAGCTAAAATTTGAAAATTACTGTTAGAACATTTAAAGAAAAGATACTCTTTATTATTGGTATTACATTCAGCATATTAGAAGAGCAAAAAATGCGCCAAATTGATAAAAACTATTGGACGTAACCTGTTTTGATCCCAAGCGGTGGACATGGCAATTTTTGATCCCAACTTCATAGGACTTGACCAAGTTTGATCCCAACCTAATCTCACCGGCCAGACTCAGTACAATGTGTCAAAATACATATTTTGAACATTATTGTTACTAACTTCAGCTTTGCTTGCGTCTTGTATCATGTCTCACTATTATCATGTGTCTTTCTTTAGCTTTTCAACTATTTAGGTACAAAAATTATGTTATTTTTATTTATTTAGGTATGTATATTTCTTACATATATAAACCAATACAACTATAGGTAACAGGTAAAACTAAAAAAAAATATTCTCTAACATATTTGTTTCGATACAAATTATCACTTCTACATTATTATACCAACACAAGCGGTATCTCTTCTTTTGGTTCGCATTCCAATTCTTCAATGTAATTTTCGTTCTCAGGCAGAATTTCAGCAATGTTTATCACATCTGAATAGAAACTTAATTGTTCCAGGTCTTGCCAGTCGTCTCCAAAATGTTTTGATAGCAGATTTTTAACATCCCTTAGTTTTAATGCCTTTACAGGTCTGTTTTGTCTTATTTTCTAAGGAGCAATCATACTCATAATTTTAGATTTACGACAAACATTTTCATATTTTCTCGTTTGATTCTTACAAAATCTTTCCGACTGAACCAACACATTTCCGATCCTCTTCGATCGTTTTAAATAAGTAGAATCTTTTATACTGCGCAAACTGTACTTTCCACTGTCCGGGGGGTTTCAGTATTGTTTCGGCTTCCTTTTACAACAGTTGCTGCTGTGGAATTATATCGATGTACTGATTTGGACTCAGTATTGTGTCTATTTTACGAAATTCCTTTTCGCTGTTTCCGAACACTCTATCTGGTAGAAGATAGGAGTGGCCAGTTACTGGAAACACCAGTTCTACTGTCTTAATAGAAGGATGTTCCAACACCCATTTGCAACACATCGTGATTATGGTGGAATTTTTATTTTGGCCTCCGCAGCCGTCTGAGATCAGTCTAATGGTAGTGGTATTGGTGAGATACGTCTTGTTTAGGTGGTTATACACTGTAGCTGCTATAGTATTAGAATTTTTGAATGTGCTCTGTCCAAATGTTTGCGAAAACGTTGTTTTTATTAAATGGCGTCTTTAAAATTCCTTCCACAATGGTAAAATTAAAAAGATATAATTGTCTGTTATAATAACAAGATTGGTCTGGTATTTTTGGAAGGTTCATGTTTTTTTGGCAATCATAAGAAATTATTTTCACACCCTCTTGTTCTGTCTTGAGCAGCGAATAGAAAGCTTTTGCACTCAAGCTAAGAACTCTTTTTTCTACTCTGAACTGATACTTTTTCCTTTCATCTTTCTCTGTTTTTATTTTTTCTAGTAGTTGCAGACATGTACAGCACATATCTGTATTAGGACTGCCAAATCCTAAATTGTATTTGGTGTTGAACATTCATTATTGTATAGTTTGTACAGTTTTCGGATATTTAAATCACTTAGCAAATATTTACGGATTGAACTTTTTCTTTGACAATAATGTGGTTCTGAACAGTGAAGTTTGCGAATAAATGCATGTACTGATGCCTTTTTAGCCTTGAATAGATTGGCTTTACGGTCTCCTCCTCTTTTATCTACTGGAAACTCTCCATTTACGAAATTTTACGGACTTTTGAATCAAATTACCAGGATCCAATGTTAAGTTCCTTGGTCGTTTTCTCTTAATCCGTAATGCTTGAGAGTTTTTCAATATGATTGCACCTTGGTCCGATTTGACAAGTTTCTTATAAGAAGCCGTGTGAAAACTTTGATTTTATGATCACAACGTGGTACTGTTGGCAAACTATTTGCAGAATACCTAAAACAAAAGTAGAAAAATTACAAAACTGTTTTTAGTCCCACGATATCATAAGTCTCAAACTAAAAGAGCTCTTCCAAACACCCATCGATATTATTCATAGATTATACTAGTGATGGGGTTCTCAAATAACAAGAATCAACGAGTATTCGATTCCTGAAAGTCCTTGAGATATCTCCAGCACTTAAACCAAAGTATTCGAATACTAACAGGACACTTCTAGTTAGGACGTGATGAAAGATAAATTCTTTTGGATTAGGTTGTCTCAGAAAATTACTCTAACGTGCCTTCGACGATATTTACCAAAATCAAAACGAACCCGCCTGACCGGAAATAATTAACCGTGGATTAACCAGCCCGGCGTCTTTTGATAAGTACGACCTATCGGTACGTGAGAATTCCGTGATTCGGAAAGTTGGTAGGGTGCAATAAAATTTTCTAATGGTAAACGATCTCCTCTATATTATTTGCAAATACGGCCATCGGCATCTTAGCAACAGGGGTAAAAGGATTAAAAATTATTTAATATTTTAATTATATAACAAAAAATGTTACTCGAAAAATTCTTGATTCTTAGAAGTTCTGTCCATCACCAGATTAACAAGTATCTAAATGCGACTCACGGTACGGCCCTGATGAACAATCGAACTTACCTCTCCATTTTTCCTTGTTGGCCTTCCAGTTTGGTGGCTGTGCAATCCGTTTTCGTGCCTGGTTTTTATCTACAGGAATAGGAAAAATATCCATAGGAATCCAAGAAGTTTGAAATCGCAAATATTCGAGAGTAAAATTTCAGCAGAGCTCCGTTTTATAATATTTTTCTTGGCGTCACACAGCTTTTCTGTAACTTGAACTATTTATCAAAATGTTTCGAAATAGGTTTCATAGCTTCGTGATTATCACTGCATCTAGTGTCAGATAACTGTTTTACAGACACACCTATAATTTTCATTAAAATCACACATCTATGTGGAAAGGACAGGAAGAAATTATATACACTTTCTAAACTGGCAAAAACCGTTACACAGCTAGAGTTGATTGCAAATGCATGAACTCCACACAAATTAAAAGAATGGTTTGAACTAGGCACAATGATGATTTTTCTATTTTTTCCTTGATGGTTGCTTGGACACCCGTATGGATGCCTGAGATAATGAATTTTATTATCATAGCCTTGACCCCTACACAATTGTAGATCCAACCCATCATTTTCCAAGTGCATTTATAATATACTTGCTTATTCAATATTTGAATAAGCTGCAACGTGAATTACAATGCGTACTAATTTTTTATAAAAGAAAACGTAAAGTAAACATTAAAACTTATGTTATGTACCAGAGTGTAGTTTTATGTTTAAAATTTTTTTCGGTATTTCTTAATTTTTATTTTATAATTTTTATGCAAATTTGGAGGCCTCACATATCAGAAGCCCGGGGTGGACCGCCCCCCTAGTCACGCCACTGAATACATTCACTAATATACAAGCTTAGCCACATAAAAGAGGGAATAGACCATGTGTGGCACATCATTAGATAGGTATTTTGCTGGAAAATTCAAACATCTATGATTTTTTTTTTCATATTCTCTTGTGAAAAAGAATCTATTTAATAAAAGTGTTAACCTCTTAAAAACTAAGCGTTACACCTATGTTTTGCTAGTGTTAACTACAATTTTTTTTCGTTACGTCAAAAATTACATCGAAAGAAATTTGCAAAAGTTTAGTTAATTGAAATGTTATTGGTAGCGTTTATCATCTATTACTTATCATCGTTACTATTCTTTCTGATTTATATTGAATTATAACCTAAAAACAATTATTCTGTATATTATTGATATAAATCGTTGTTGAAACTGTATATTTAAAGAGCTGTAATTTTTATAAGGAGTTTGTTAGGTATATAATTTACACCAAAATGACGTAATGTGTGTTTAACATGAAAAACTTTTAGCAGTTTCATTTGGTAAAGAACGACATTTCCGGATTAAGCGATATACGTGAATATAATAATAGAATACATACGCCAATGTATTATTACACGTTTATATGCCAATATTTCCGTGAACATACGATAAAATTGTTGTCAAAGCGATAAAACATAATCTAGCCCATATCAATATTATTTTTAGTTTTTCCACATAGATATATACACTCTATTAAATGTTTTATTAATTGGGAATACACAATGGTTTAAGTTTATCACATTATAATTGTTATAGTTGAATCCTCACGCGATAAGTTTTTTTAGTAATAATAACGCATTATTAGGAAAATTATATTTATTTAACACTTTCGCTGCCAGGTGTATCTCTATCGATACACCGGGTGTGATAAACTAAGACCCGGTGTATCTTTAGCGATACACTGACAACAGCATTGTTATTAGGGTGGTGTGTCGCTAGAGAGCACCGTGCCATTAGTTTTATATTGGGATTTTATAGGTTTGACCTGTACAAATTCATCGGTATACACAGTTTTGGCCTGAGTCTTACGTAAAAAATATATGAGTAGTTGAAATGTGACATGTTGCAAATGGGTTAAAAAAACTCAGAATAAACATGGTGTGTCAAACAAAAAAAAATAAACATCAAGTAAATATCAAACGCAATTCATTTTTCTTGATACAAAGCTAATATTGAAATAAAATTAACGTTTCAAATCTAACGATATTTTTGTGATAAATAAAATAACTCAAACAATGATTTGAAACACGATTAATGTTTGGCATTAAAACAATCCCGGCAGAAGTGGAGATTTCCTTCACAAGTGTCACAAATAGTAATAACTTCCGATGCCATTGTTTTCTTTCCATCTACGATTTTGCCTTTCTTCCCATACATTTCATAACATTTTACACATCTGGCCCTCTTTTTTTCTGCGTGGGTAACTAAGTGTTGGGTTACATGTTTTCTTTTATTACCAGTAGTATTTTTGTTACCTTCTAACAATGAAAGAATTACTTTTTGTCGAAATTGCGTGATGTTCAAATCTCTGCCATTGACATTACAAAAATATGCATTCACAAGAGAAGTACCCCACAAAATCTCAAGAATGAGTTTTCCATACCACGTGTTACAGCGTCTTAGAGCTGTATTATAGAACGCTAGTTGGTCGCTTACGTCAACAGGAGCCTTTCCTTTGTCATAATCTACAATGCATTTAGGTTTTACTTTTTCTGTTTGACGTCTAGACGTAGTAACAATGGTCTCGGTACCCAAATGGCAAGTAGACAACATTTGTACATCTCTTTGGTCCCGCCATTTTATAATTGTCACCCCTCCCGGTGATTCTTTCGCTATTATTTCACCTTTGGGTAGTTTGGCATCTTGAATTGATTTTGAAATATATTTCCGGTTGGCACGCATTGTGCTTACTAAGTGTGTTTGTAACTGGAGTAATTTATAAGCTAAAGGTACACTGGTATAAAAATTATCCACATACAATGTCAAGTCAAATTTATTGATCACATGCGACATTATACAAAGTACATGTATGAGACAAGTCAAAGTTACAGACATACATCTTAAAAGTATATAAATTAATAAACACGATAAAACATACTTAAAAGTTATTTTTAGAATATGGCTCTAGCTCACAAATGTATTGATGTACAAACCTCCGAAAGTTTGGCTGACGTAAATTCATTCGTATATTATCTATTGGTAATTTGTTAAAGAAACTTATGGCTGAATAATGTGTGCTACCTTCCAACAAAACAGAACGATGTTGTGGAAGCATAAAGTGATTGTCTCTGAATTTTGTTGAATAAACATGGTTAAATTGAAATTTATTAAATTCATACATTTTGCTATGTAAACATTATACACGAAAATATATACAGACCAGGAATTGTAAGAATATTGTTTTGTCTAAAGATGCCTCTACAATAATCTCTAAATTTCATTTTATACATTATCCTAATAGCTCTTTTCTGAAGTAAGAATATCTGCTCTAATTCAGAGCTCTTTGTGACAAACAACACATTGTGGAAGTTCTATATTCCTTTAGTAACGCAAGTAAATCCAAATATTGGTCGTCATATTTCCTATATTTCTTCTTTTTACTTAAATAAACATTACTGCTCTCGCCTGATTCTTCACTTCGTTTTCTATTCTTTTGAATATAAGTATCCATTGTTGATAGCGAAAAACTTTGTGTGCATATTTAGACAAAATAAAAGCTGGACTAAATAACATAACGCACGACAGTAAGGAACACGGGGAAGGGGAGCCGACCGGCGAAACAGTATGTGCCCGGCGCTCACTTGACTCAGTGTTGCCAATGTCCGGATAATTATCCGATTTTCGGATAATTTCGTGGACCATCGGATAATTTTCGGATTGAACAATTTTTTGAATAATTTCGGATAATTCAAGGGTCTATCAACTGAATGTTATATTTTTTATTTGATATATTTTATACTCATTTAAAATCAAATAAATATATTTTCTGTATTAAAAAACCGAGCTGACACGCGATGCCCCTGGGACAACGCAGAGACGCCCCAGGGCGTCGCGATGCACAGTTTGAGGAGCTCTGATATATACTATAATTCTGTTCTTTCTATTACAGTTCCGAAACCACCTGTTCTATACTTTGACAATTATGAAATTCTATGGTATATAGAGGAAACACCCAATTGTATTCCAGATTCTGTTTATTTGAAATGTGGTGATGAGTATTCTTGGACATTCAAATCAAATGTTTCTTCTCTTAATGTATTGGATGCCAAAATAACTCAAGGACGACTATACTTCTGTGATGCTTCCTTGGTAACCACCACTGGCAAAATTTCAGATGCATCCAATTTATTACAGCTGCCTCCAGGAACACGAGGTAAGTATAAACAGCTTTCTATAGCCACATTGCTGCAATAATTAGTTTCTTCAAAAATGTTCACTTTTTAATTATAAATAATAGAGATAATGCTTGATGAAGGATCTTCCCTAAAGAGTCATGCCGTTCCTTATATTCAGTTGCAGCAAATGCCTCGGTAAGATATTGGATAGATGGTTTCTTGGGCTTGACATCCATATCAATGCCGATATCATATCGGCATTTGTCGTTTTGGACCTGAGTGTCTTTGACGATATATTTGAGGAAATTTTTGTTGATATAACCTGATCCTAAATGGTAAGTATTCAACCTTCTGTCTTAGAAAACATCTTTCCTAATGTCAGCCAATAGTTCGACACTATATGGTCGACATAATCTTCGCCCCTTAATGGGTAAACCTCTGCACGGGCAACATCCCAATAAAATCAGTCAAATCTATGTCGACAATATAGTGTCAAACTATTGGCTGACATCAGAAAAGATGTTCCTTGAGACGGAAGGTTGAAGTTCAAAACGACAAATGCCAATATGGATGTCAAGTCCAAGAAACCATCTATCCAATATCTTACCGGGGGCTGCCAGGCATTTGCTACAACTGAAAATAAGGAACGGCATGACTCGGTAGGGAAGATCCTTCATCAAGTTAGGACTTCTCCAAACAAGCTATCTCCCATATTATCAATACTTTCCTGAGAATATACTTGAGAATGACAACTACAAGCTATACTGGGATCGCACTGTGCTCACAGACCAAACAGTAGCTCATAATAAACAATAGCTCATAATAGAGATCTGGAAATACAAATAAGGAGACAATGGAGAATAGAATGTACCCAGATGACACCTATTATTTTTTCTACTACTGTAGTAATTTTGAAGAACCTCCTAGAAAACATAAAAAAGCTGGTAAGACCATGCAGAAAGCTGTGCTACCCTCTGCATCCAGCATGCGTATGATCATTTTTGGAAGATATACCGTCGTATCAAGTCACCTAGTATGGAAAGAGTCCCACCAGAGCTCAATACTTTTGATACCGTAGGTATCTGGGATGAGTGAATTTTCCCCTTAGAAGGAGTGAGAGGTGTAAAGGAGGCTAAATCTGAATAATAATATAATTGATTAATTCTTAAAGATTATTTACATGATATAGCACAAGTCGAGTAAAGAATACAAATATTTATAAAACATCACAATTTCAGAATTAAAAGATAAAAACTACATAGGATTTGTTTGATAAAACTTAGCTTTTCTAATCTTGTTAAAATTTTAACTTTTAAATTAAATTTTTTTTTATTCTTTTTAGATATCAATCCTATACTCAGTAGTGATTTAACACTGCAATGGGACCCACCTTTTGAAAATGTAAGTCTGACATATTTTTTAAATATAACTGGAGCAGCCAACCATACTATTCCACCTGATTGTGATAAAACAGACAACCGTTTGTTAAATACGTCCATGACCAATATCTCACTGAAAGCTGATTTTAGTTATAATATAATTATAACCACATCTTTCTGGGAACTGCCTGTCACAAATTTAACACAACTTCGTACTGCAAGTACAGGTAAGATGAAAATGTCTCTCCTTGATTGAAAAAATATCAATATTCTCTTGTACATGAATCTTTTTCATATTAGGTTATTCTTTTTTATTTAGACGTAGCTAGAAAGGTCATTGATTGATATAATGCGAACGACAGCTAGGTGGTCGGTGGAGAGGAAGTCGTGGGTTCGCAACTAGCTTTTGGAATTGGTAACAAATGGTTGAAGTTCAAATGAACATAAAGCAGTTAACCAATTTATTTCAACAAAAGATTATGAATGCAGAAACAGAACAGAAAAATGCAGATGATAAAAAACAAATAAAGACTTTATTTTAACAAATGGTTAAAAAACAGAAATAAATAAAACAATAAACCATTAGTTTCAACAAACGGTTGAAATGCACGTAAATATAAACCAGATAAACACTCTCCAACACACAATTACATGCAAACTTGAACAGTACCTTATTTGATTAGTATAGAGGTGGTTCATCATCATCATTCTGGCTTTACAACCTGCGTGGGTCCAAGCCTCCTCAAGAATTTCTTTCCAGTCGTCCCTATCCATCACCTTCCACCGTCAAGTACGTATTCCCACATTTCTCATGTCTTCATTGATGTTATCAAGGAACTTTGCTCTGGGTCTTCCTCTTGTTCTCTGACTAATGGGTCTATCAAGGAGAGTTTTCCTAGCTGGGTCATTTTGTTCCATCCGCATTACATGCCACCTCAGACGTCCTATCCTAATATGTTTTACGATATTCTTCTTCTCCCCGCTCCATTATCATTCACTGCTCCATAGATTCGTCTTAGTACTTTTCTTTCGAAGCATCCTAACATGTTTTCATTACTTTTTGTTAGAGTCCAGGTATCTGAACCATATGTTAGGACTGGGCGTATTATTGTTTTGTAGAGTTTTATTTTTATATTTCTCGAGTAAAGAGGTGGTTAGCGGTATTTAAAAATCAAATAAAACAAAAAATATAATCTTTACTGGATCAGTACTTAACTCAAGTTAAGGGAAACTTTAAACCTAATAATATGTGGACAATAACTCCAAGATTTTTTTTATTAACATCTAAGATTTTCTACAATCTGTTTCACAATAAAAACAATAAGTAAAATTGTTTGTCTTTACAATGTCAGAGATATATAAGGTCCAGTGACTAAAGTATCAGAACACAAATATTGTCTTGTATACCGGTGGGATGAACACATACACAGATATGGGACTACGAATACTAAAAGTGAGGCACCGATCACAATGGCTGGGCGCAGTTGGAGGCGTAGCTTCTGGATAGATTTGGTTAGTCCAAGGGATCATATCGCTTCAATCTCTTCGCTTTTTAATTGTTGAGAAGATTGTAGGCCAGGATGTTAAAATACACGCGCAATATGTTTTGATATTGTTCAGAAATTCTTGTACACTATTCAGAGACTGTTTTTACCTACAGATATCTATGTAAAGCGTCATTCTGGATATACCAATAGGCATTAGCGATTGTTCTTAGAGTTTTAGATTGAAATATTTGTATTTTCATAACATTACATTTGCTAGCTGATTCCCAGAGCTGCGAAAGGATTACTTGATTTCTAAATCCATGTCGTTAGTTGAAAACTAAATTTTGTAATCTTCTAATTATGATATATTTCAGCACCTGGTCCACCCAGAGACGTTGATGTTAACAAAAACACTAGCGGTTATTACCTAACCTGGAGCATGCCTTGTGACCCTAACGGAGAACTTTTTGGTTATAACATTGCACTGGTCGACAACCCTCCGAAAATTACTGAATCGATTTCAGATATTAACATATTTAACTTTTTCACTATTCAGCCGGAACCATCTACACAATATTTTGTGAGCGTATCAGCAATTGGAACCAACGACTTATACGGAGAAGCAGATACTGTTGAATTTGTTACTGATGCACGTAAGTGTTTTTTTTTTATTTATTTTTTTTTCTCTATCAATGCGGATCTGATCTGAATGTAAACTATAATTCCACTATTTGGAAGAGTGATTCATCGTTTAAACGCTGAATATCCTCAAATTTAAATGTACACAGCGGTCCTCGAAAACTACCCGTTTTCTCAATTGCAATTTGCGTTTTCTCATAAGAAATTACACAATATATAAGTAGTATATTTATTTGTGCTTCTCTATAAAAACATTGACCAGAAGTTGTCGTACAGTGTAGCCAATTCTTGTTCACAAGTAGTAATTATGGTCATACAAAACCTGTATTCTTCCACGCAGCGATTATTTTCGTCATAAAAATACCAAAAAACATGATTTTTTCAATAGTAAAAATTAAGCACAAAATTGTAATTAAATAAATTTTATTTATATGTTCCGTTTCGTTGAGATGTCCAGAACTGTCCAGAGACCGTTTTCAATTATACAAATGCTAGTAATATTTATTTTCTATGGCTTTTTGCTTGTCGTTCTGTATTTTTATAAATAATGTTGGGAATAGGCCACAATATATTTATTCAAATGTTTCATTTACGGACGTTTCGATCTCTATAAAGAGACCGTTTTCAAACATACAAATGACAGATATATTTATTTTTCTATAGCTTTTTGTTTGTGGCATTCTGTATTTTTAGGGAGAAGGTTGAAAATAAGCCACAATATATCTATTTACATGTTTAATACACTTTTCGTTTCGATCTCTATTCCGTTTTTAAAGGTAGAAAAAAAAAAGAAAATAAATAATATAAGATTATAAAAATATATAATAATAAACAAATAAAATAAATACAACTATCATTTATATCTTTGAAAGCGGTCTTTGAATATAGAGATCTAAACGTCAGTAAAAACTTGTAAATAAATATATTGTGGCCTGATGAAAACTAAAGTCATACAACATGGCGCTTAAAGTTAAACGACATAATTCGCACAGAGTGCGCATGAACTTAAAATTAAAACAGTTTATTTAACATATTACTTAATATAAAAATGTTTCTGAGCCTTACAGTTTAAATATTAATAGTAAATTTATTTATTCCAACATTAATAATTTAAAAACTCAAAGAAATCACAATAACAGCTTTTCCAACACAGGTAAAATAAAAAAACAATATTTTTTTGTCGACAGACTGTACAAGCACCTTGTTTTCAACGATCACGAAATAAGATTAATGAATTTTGTTGCTGTTCACTGCTCATCAGAGGTGGAGCCTAATATCAAAAAGACCAAGTGTCAAGCTATTTTTGACAAGCACTCATCATCATTCAATCTTCGCTTATCCACTGCTGGACATAAATCTCCCTCATAATTTTCCATCTATTTCGATCTTGTGCCTCTTGCATCCAATTCCTATGACAACGTTTTAGATCGTCAGTCCAACGTGTTAGTGGACGACCTCTGCTTCGGTAGGCATCATCTCTTGGTCTCCATTCCAGTATCCGCTTTGTCCATCTATTATCTGTCATTCGAGCCACGTGACCTGCCCAGTTCCATTTCAGTGTTGCTACTCTCTCTACTGCATCAGCCACTCCTGTTCTTTGTCGTAGCTGGCGATTTGGGATCTTGTCTCGTAGTGAAATGCCCAACATAGCACGCTCCATCGCCCTTTGACACACACGGATCTTTTGAACTGTTCTCCTTGTCACAATCAACGTTTCGGCACCGTAAGTTAACACTGGCAAAACACACTGATTAAACGTTTTTCTTTTAAGGCATATTGGTATATCAGACGATTTGAAAATATGGTTCAGCTTGCCGAAGGCTGCCCAAGTCAGTCTTATACGACGGAGAAGCTCAACGGTTTGGTTATCTTTTCCTATGCGAATCTCATGACCTAGGTATTTATAGGCCATTACCTGGTCTATGGATCTTGTTCCTACGCATATATCTTCGCTGACTAAAAGATTTGTCATCATCTGGGTTTTAGATATATTTATTTTCAATCCCCCTTCTAGCGAGGAAAGGTAGAGCTGATTTAAAAGTTCTTTGGCCTCATCTATCCTATCAGCTATTAGTACAATATCATCTGCAAACCTTAGATGGCTAAGCTTTTCTCCGTTTATGTTTATGCCCTTGTCGGCCAGTTTTGCCCTTTTACATATATATTCCAAAAGCGTAGTGAACAGTTTCGGCGATATGGTGTCCCCTTGGCGTACTCCACGTTGTATCGGGAATTTCTGGGTTTGACGATCACCCACTCTAACACTGGCTGTTGCGTTTTGGTATATATGTTTAATTATATTTATATACCGATAGTCAATTCGGCATTCTGTTAAGGCTTCCAACAATTTTGTTGATTTACGGTGTCGAATGCCTTTCCATGGTCGACAAATATTAAAGCTAGTGGTTTATTATATTCAGTGCATTTTTCTATAAGATTTTTTATTACCAGTAGGTGATCGTTTGTTCCATAGCCTTTTCTAAAACCCGCCTGTTCTATGGGCTGATAAAATTCCAATTTATTTTCTAGTCGTTTCGTAATTATTTTTGTAAATAGTTTATAAATATGTGAAAGTAGACTTATGGGCCTGTAATTCCTGAGGTCGGTAGCATCCCCTTTTTTATGAAGTATGATAATTTCTGCGTGACAAGCACTACTAGTTCTCTAATACTCTGTGTAATGTAGGTTGAGGCGATAAAACAATTGAAATAAAGGGGATACCAAATCGGTAATCAAAAAATAAAGATATTTTACGCAGATAACGCAGTTATACTTTAAATTTCTGAGAAGCCTAACGTTGCTCGCAATTTTCGAAGAATACCAATTTTGCTCTGTGAAATGTCTCATTCCTCTGTCTCACAGAGTGGCCCCAGTAGAAACGAAGATCTACGAGCTAAGACCAAAGCCATAGACGTCATTGAAAGAAGCTGTAACTTAAAATGGAAATGGGCTGGACACGTTGCCAGATGGACTCGCAAACTAGTTGAATGGAGACCAACAGTCGATAAACGTAGCAGAGGAAGATCACCAACACGATGGCAAGACGACTTACGAAAGACAACAAAAAACTGGATATAGCAAGCACAAGATAGAACACTTTGGAGACAAATAGGGGAGGCCTATGTCCAGCAGTGGATTGAGAGAGGCTGATGATGACACTTTTCCAATAAAATTGTGTTAAACCTGACCAGCGTTAAGCGGGATTTTATTGTATTTTATTTTGTACTCGTTAATTCTCAGTCAGTTTTTTCCCTCGCTAATATTATTTACTTAATTATGTTCAAAATTTTTAATAAGATGATGGTGCTATAAGTATTCTAATACTAATAGATGTTTTTATATTTTTAGTACCAAACACACCAAATCTTATTATTACTTTCCAAAATGCAACTTTTTTTATTATACGCTGGAACATTCCTCCAGATGGCGCCGAAGCAGCGAACATAACTAAATACGAACTAAATATTGATATCTTAGGGCCAACATACACTGAAAATCCTGATTGTCCAAAACCATCTCCTATTAGTGGACAAACTCTTGATAAAGTTGAGACTGAATATAGTTTTGATAAAGCGTGGCCCAGCTACCAGTACAATTTTTCTTTAACCGCCTACAGTGTAAGTGGACAAGGACCTACGGGATTTATTATAGTGACGACCAATTATACAGGTATGTTTATTTATCTATATAACAAATCTTAATTACTTTTGCGTTACTTTCTTCTGTATATAATGTGGAGTTATTTTAATGATTTGTGCTATAACGTATGATGCTTTGTATCACACTCACATAAAGAAAAAAGACTAAAGGCTTGGACACATCTATCATGCTATCATGAAGAAATACCTCCTCTTTGCCAACTTTGATTACCCTATTCTAAAATTCCAATTAAAATACATGCAAATTCATTACATCCATTCCTAAAATAACATCCTCTTCGATTTCAGTAACTACGACAGTATGAACATGAACGAACTTTTCTGCCCCAATTTCTAATTGGATTTAAATTTCTACATGAATGTTGGCTTTTTCATCTGTACAAACCTAACTTTACTGTACCTCGTTGATAGAAGTTTCTTACGGTTGGTTGTACGAGTATCTGTCGGGTGTATAATAGTCCTGGTCGCTCCGGTATCCACCAACAATATATACTTTTTACCACTTTTTTCTCCATCTAAGTATACACCATTCTCTATAGAAATTTCAAAGAAGTTATTAGTATGAGAAGGTCGTTGCAAAAGTGTCGAGTTTTTTCTGGTGAGTTTCTTGATTTGTGTTGTACCTATGGTGTTTACATGAACTTCGTACGTGTACCATTCCAGCATCTTATGGTCTTTGTTTTTTTGTGTGTAATGCTTTTAATTATATTAACAAGCTGGTCAAATTTGTCTTCATCTTCCCCCTCTTTCACAGCGCTAACTTAACTGTACCTGCCAAATTCCTGCATAGCTGATTCATATTCGAGGGCGGCGGACAAGACGTCGACTAGCGTCTTGTGGCGAGCTAATAGCAGTGGTCTATGCATTTCATGATCACTAAGACCATCAATAAACGTTTGAACAAGTTTGATTTTTAAGCTGCGACTGGTAGACATGCTCCAAGTGTTCGTGACCATATCGCATAATTAGCCTTTTCTTAAGTTGTTCGAAATCATCTGCCATCTGTCTCCTCTGCGACTATGGACTAAAACACTTCCAATGCATCTCCTCGAAGAGCAATACTCAGATTTACAGCTTTTTCTTTTTTGGACCATTCATTCCCTCTTGTAGCTGAACTGTTTCATGTAGCTATTCCATGATGTTTTTCCATCGAAAGTTGAGGTTTTAACACGAACAGAACGTCAATTTCTTTCAAATGTCGGCCGTGGCTTCAATTTACATTTCGTCTCGTCGTCTTTTGTTTTTACTGTAATTAATCGAATTCCTCTGTCTACTGTCTCTGTTTCTTACATCCTATTTTCAATGTCTTTCAGTTTGAATTCAAAAAAAGAAATCTTTTCAATCTCTATCTTGTCTTCACAAGATGAAATATCGGCAGCAACTTTGTTTTTCAATGAAGATATTTTATCGTCAAGAGAAGACAGTGTTAGCATCAACTTCGAGAAGAAATCTCGTTTAAAACTTTACTTTCCAGAGATGTGATATCACCATAAACTTTGTTTTCCAACGATGATATCAACAGAAACTTTGGAAATCGACGAGATGAGATCAAACAGGTTTGTCCTCAAACACATAAGTTTCTGGATCAAAACCCTATTCTTTTAGGGCGTTCTTCAGATGTTGGACTAAATCGGCCTTTTTCCCAACAGAATTGAGTCCTATATCTTCTGACCATCATATAAGAAACAGTGAGAGAAATAAAAGAACAACAGCTAGAGAAAGATACAGAGAAAATGGATCAGAGAAAAAAAACAAAGAAGATCTCCAAGAATATAAGAGAATACATACCATCGTCAGAAGAAAAATAAGAGAAGCCAAAGAGAGACAAAAAATAGAACAATGTCAAGAAATAGAGGAGTATCAGAGTCGATATGATAACTTCAATGTCCATCGAAAGGTGAAGGAAATAGCTGGAAAGTTTCGAAAACGCAACAGCGGAAAAATATCAGATGATGAAGGCAATGTTGCCATAACCAAAGAAGACAAAAAGAAAGTCTGGGAAGAATACTTCGAGAAACTTTTCCACGACCTTAGAACGATACAAGAACCCACCATTGAAAAACATTCCGGTCCCGAAATCCTACCAGAAGAAATAACGGCAGCCGTCAGACAAATGAAGGATGGAAAGGCACCGGGACTTGATGAAATTCCTGCAGAACTACTGAAGCTATTAGATGCAGAACAAATAAAAATAATATCTGAAATATTTTAGACCATAAGCCTAATGAGCCATTTGTTGAAGCTGGTTTTAAAAGTCATCCACAAAAAAAATTACCGGAAATGCCAGGAACCAATTGCGCCCAATGAGTTTTAAATAAAGGAAGCTTTATTTAGCGTGCAGGTATTGTTTCAGAAATATAGAGATGTCGGCTGTGGTGTTTTTGCATGCCTGATTGACTACAAGTAGGCTTTCGAAGGGATTGAAGAAAGAGACTTAAAAATAATAGCTAATCTGTATTGGAATCAATCAGCGGTGCTCCGGATAGATGGACAATAATTTCACCACTGATATTCAATCTGTACTCGGAGCACATTTTTGAAGAGGCTCTAAAAGATATTGATAAAACCATCTCAATAAATTGAGTCAAGCTCAATAACCTGCGGTATGTAGATGATACAATAGTGTTTTCCAATACCATAGAAGGGCTGCAAAAGTTAATGAACAAAATAACGGAACAAGTAGAACATTTGGACTGGATATAAACACCAGCAAAACCAAGCTAATGATCATCAGCAAGGAAAACATAACTGGAGCAAATCTGTATGTGAACCAAATGAGAATTGAACGTGTCTCACAGTACAAATACTTGAAAACTATAATCAATCAGTCATGGGACAATACCCAAGAGATTAAATGTCGCACCGGAAAGGTGAAAAGTGCATTGTCGACTATAAGATCTGTGTTTAACAGCCATGACCTCATACTAGAAACAAAAATAAGACTCCTTAAATGTTACCTGTACTCAGTGCTTGATTTGGTCAATATCGTGAAGGGCAGTAAGCTGCAGTACTTGGGACATATAATGATAAATCAAGGCTGATATGAGCTACTCCAATGCATTTTGCAAGGTAAAACTGAAGGGCCCCAGGACGAAGAAGAATATCCTGGCTTGCTAACCTGAGAGCATGGTATAGAAAGACCTCAACACAGCTATTCCGTACAGCAACCAATAACCAACAAGGTCTTCATAGCCAGGACGATCGCCGACGTTCTGAATGGGCAGGTACCCTAAGAAGAATCTTCCAATTCACGGTGTAAATCCGTTACTTTAAAATCGCTAACTTTCATTTTTCACAGAATGTATTTAAATTTCCCGCTTCTGACACCAATGGACTATTTTTTTTTATTTATTTTAGTTTCATTTACAGTTATTTTAACTCTAATACTAAAAATAGAATTCATTAATTTATAACATTTTTATTATTTGACACTATAAATTTATATGTTAGACTGTCTCTAAAATCAAAATTGTTGACGTCAGACCTTTTTAATCCTGCTTTAAGAATAATCTAAACTAGACGCAGCAGGTCATTGAACGACAGACACGTGAATCGTCGGGTATGTTCGATAGGCAAGGGCCTGACAATATATTTTCGTTTCTTTCTGATATTTATATCGGTCCTTCCATTTTCTTTTTAAATCATGAGAATTTTATTTCTTTTTTTTTTGGGAGAGGATTCAAATATTTAAAAACAGTGGCGTTTTTTCTTTATGAATAACTGTTTTTTTTTTGTCGATTTCGTGTATATCTTTCCTTACCTCCCTAACCGAGCCGGCCCATTATCTACTACGACTAAGCAACTGTGTTTTCGAGTCACTAAGTGTATGAGTGTCTGAGACAACTTTCTAGTACTTTGGTTTACGATACATGCTACAGACTTTATACAGGACCCTTCAAAGCAAAAACATTATATAAACATCGATACCTTCTTTAGTCAGTTTTGTACAAAAACCTACATGACCACCTTGACATGATATGATCTTCGACAAACTTCGGATGGGTACCATAAAACCTAAAATGTAAATAAGCTTTGTCATAAAAACAAAGGAAGTATAATTTTTTAACTAAAAATTAAGTTCTTTCAATAAAATTTATGCTAAACCTTTATTAATTGTTGATTGTATGTTAATTTTATCCAGGATTGCAAAAAATAGTTATTTTTTAATTTATTTTCAGTGCCAGAAGCCCCCAAAAATTTAACAATTGTCACCAAGTCACTCGAGAATAACATTATACCGGTAAACATACATTGGATGGATCCTTGTAAAATAAATGGAAACGCGGATGGGTACTGGATTGAGATCCAAGAAAGATATACAGAAGAACAAGATCAGCGTATGTTCTACAACAATTCCGTCAACGACCGAACTGTTGATCATAGTTTTAATCCGTCACATGAATATTTCATCAGGGTCGCTATACAACTCGATGATACAACCATCGGAAGCTGGGCCATGGACAATATTACCACAGATGTTGGTTGTAGGTATATAATGGGTGTACACTACAGAATCTGCCTCAATTCCTATTTTACTATTATTAATTTCATAGTTTCTTTTACTTTACTCTTAAAAGCTTTCAGTAGCCTTTATTCCCCCAGAACCTACACTCCTGTAAAGAGTGATTGCCAACGTAAGGGTGACGGGAAATACATAAAAAAAAAAGAATATTTTATCTGTAGATAAAATGTAGCTATTAATCATTTTTCCTTTTGCTCCAAGTTCTAGCTTCTATCGGAGGTTAAAAACCATTATCGCTCTGTGGATCATGTTGACTGCCGGTCTAAACACTTTGTCGCTGTCATCGTCTTATCGCATTTTCGATTCCTTGATTATGCTTTATATAATCAGTTACAATAATAGACATTTTTTATTATGGATTAACCTATTTTCTAACATCCTAATCACCTCCAGGTCAACTTTCTTTCCATCTATGAAATTTCAAGCATTCTTCTGTAATACCAAAATTCTTCTTCTTTGGGTGCCATACTAAGTCCCCATAACATTGGCAATTATACTGGCGAGTTGTTAACGGTTTTCAGATAGTCAAAATAGTTGTTCAGCTCTACATATTCCTGTTCAATCGTGAATATTCTTTAACCATGACATTTGCTTTCCTCAAATTCCTCTGCGACGCGCGATTTTACCTTTCATTATAAACTGAAGGATTCTATATTGGTCTCCTCTAAACATATGCCCTCTTTCATTTCTGGTCTCAATGGAATCACTATCATTTACTTGATGTATGTAGCTAATCCCGCTCTTTTCGACATTTACTTGATACTTCCCATGTTAAATTTTTTAGAGCTATTCATTTATTTTTATTAATTTGACAATTATTTCGCTTGATAATGATCTAATGTCTTCTGAATTATCATCTCCTGTCGAATCTTATATTCGGGAGCCATAATTATTAATACAGTTAGCCATTTTGTGGATTCATTACTTTTGGATCTTTAATGTGGTATCAAAGATCCCTTGCTTTTTATATTCGAATGCCAGTTCTTCCGCATTTGACACCAATTTCTACATGTTAGGACAATGAATTACCCTATCACTTGCCGATTTGTATACCCGAAGCTATTGAGTGGTAGAAGGAGTACTACTAATTGCAGTAATCAATCAGTTGCCAAAGTCTCGTCAGTGTCGCCAAGGTAACAACAAAGATTGTTACTTTGGCCGGCCACTCACAGCGTTCGTTATTAACTACGCTTTCATTGGCCTCTCGGCGGAAGATTGCTGCCAACACGATGTGTATAAAAGAGCAGCACATCTTCCGATTGGGATCCATTTTAGTTCGCGGATAAGCCACATCATGATAACAGGATCATAGCGACAATGCGCTGTCCTGAGTTTTGCAATCGGTTAGGAAACCATGTTGGGGTTCTATTACCCAGGACCTCCACATGAAGAGCATTTGGCTAATAGTTGTGCCCCTATCGCGCATCAGAGTGCTATAGGGGGGAAAGGGATGGTCTAGAGCATTGGAGCGCGGTGGGGTGACTCCTGTATATACTCGAGTTAACACACCTCGCTCCAATGAATTGTTACACCCGAACGTAATTCTTAGGGGTGAACATGTCTCATAGGCTGGGTTTAATCAAATTGCTTGCTGCTTGCTTGCTTGATTGGGATCCAGTCGTCATATACTACTAGACCCGCTAGACCTTGTTGGCCTGGTGTGCTACCACGCTACTTTGAGTTTTATTATTTAACCAATATCCTGTTACCGTCGAAGACGTCGAATCCAAGTAGTCTTCATCCAATTTAGAACTTAAAAACCAACAAGAGCACGAGAACCGGCGTGTTGACTACGAACACTACCTGGCAATAGAACACGATTTTTGAAATTGTGTCGAACTGACCACAACGTTCTTTGGGACCTTTCACGGTAAAGAGCAAATAAAAGTCCCGACGGGGACTTGTAATTGCTTTTCCGATCAGGGTCGAGCTGCGATAGCGCTTTGTAGCTATTATAGAAACCTTATGCAAATAGTAACTATACGAAATACTGTTAGCGATAGGTAGTGACACGAAGCGACGGGCAATAAGAGGAGTCGATACGACCGGCACTCTCGTGCCTCTCTCGAGGAGAGAGAACGCGGCTACACGACGTGAGAAGGCTGGCATCTCTGTGAGATTTGAGACATACACCACGCATCAGAATTCTAACACAAATATTGAGTCATTGTAAGAATACCGTCTGTAAGAAAGCTCGAACTGTTAGAGAATTCTGATTGCCGGTGTCCCCTCACCTACCACAGAGGTTCGGCGAAGCTTCTCACACGTGGAGGCCGGAATCCCAATTAACTCCACGACACGAAGATGGACTCTCGAAACTTGAGATCCTCTTCGAGAGCGGCAGTCGTAGAACGTCCAGAAACCCCTGAAAAACAGCAGGACTTTACGGCCGTACGACATCAGTTATCTAATAGGCAGCGCTTCGTAAAGGTAAAGTTGACATTTGGGCTGGATAGAAGAGGTTATTGTGTTCGCTTCCGACCTTCCTAACATGTACTTATCATTAAGAAACTTAAACAACAGTAAATTTACTTTGTTTTAGATCCAGGGTTGCCGATACTTAACCCCTCAATGATCAAGATAGGTGCACGAAATTTGTCTATACCCTGGCAAAAACCTCTAGAAAAAACCGGTCCCATTGAATTATACGAACTTACCGTCAAATACATTGAACCGATGTATGAGATTCCAAAGTTTTGTTCGAAACCAACGCCTAACAACTTTTTTGGTAACATATCACCCTATAAGATGAACCAAGATGTCACGAAGCTTCTGCCATATTCAAATTACGACATAAAGTTAAGGGCAAAAACTATTTCGGGATTTTATGGAAATTTTACTACTGTAAATGTCACTACTTTGGAAAGTGGTATGTATTTATTTTTGTTCTTTTAAGTTCTCAAAAATTAGTATCTTCTTCTTTGTGTGCCGTGCTTGTATTCAAGCGTTGGCTATCGTCATATTGACAAGCTGATGAAATTATTCTCGGTCGGCAGCTAGATGAAACAGTTCCTCGACCGTTCAAAGGAACTTACCGAGGAACTGTTTCATCTAGCTGCCGATCAAAGGAACTGAAAAATTAGTATATTTGGAATATAATTCAAAGGAGGGTTGTCTGAAAGAATGAGGATATAAGATTAGATGGAAAAGTACGAATACATCAATCATGTGTAAGACCAATAATGGCATATGCGATAGAAACGCATTATTTGGGAGCAGGTGCAGATTATTTCCAATGTTACGTAGTTGAGAAAGAATAACGACATATCTTTACTGTCTGCGTTTATTCTGATTTTTTAATCTAAGTGCAGAGTTACAATCACCCTATTGATTACACAGCAGAAACGTGGCTTTAATAATCGTGACACTTTACATCTAGAAATATAAAACGATTCAAATTCAAAGCATTTTATAAGAAAGTTAAAATGAACAGAAAAGAATTCAAAGTCGCCACAAGACAATGCAGAAGTCAGAATAGCGACCTATTAACAACAAGGAAAGATGGTTATTTAAAAATTCCTTTATAAAAGGTATAATATTAAAAAACCCTATCGAGCTACATCACAGAACGTTTTCGGAATAACTATTCTATTATCTGTGTTATTTGGATTTACATGTTTTACTGTTTTTTTTTCTGAATAGTAGATGGCGAAATATGTAGCAATGTCTCGCGTATCACATAAGATACGGTGGGCAATAATGGGTTAAATGAAAGGTTTGATTAGACCAGTTTTATAGACCTATTTTATCCCTGTTTGATTTTGGATGATTTGCATTTACAGTGTGGTTGTATGATGCCAATTGTCATCGAATGAATTATAGTATTATTGTGTACATTCATTTCTTTTCCAGATCCCGATATTGCGACCAACATCACCACCAACTGTACAAGTGAATTAACGGAAACATACAAAGCCAGCCTCAATGTATACTTCAATACGCCCTGTAACTTATACGGCACTTTTCAAAACTTTACCATTAAGTGTAACGGAAAACGTCAGCGCTATGGCGATGTTAATCTCATCGGAGGTGTTAATAATGCTACTTACGATAGTGTCAATTGGTTTTCGACTATGGATCTTGTCCCTCAGTATAATTACAGCTGTAACATTACAACTTTCAATAAATTGTATCAAAGCATATCGAACGAGTTTACGTTTAAGAGTCCAGCTGGAGGTAAGTACAAGTTCATTCTAATTTATCTTCATCTGCTTTGGTTTCTGGTCATTGTCCATGTTTTTCATCCATATGTCACTACATGAAATGGAAGAAATATCCGAACATACACAAAATAATTGAGATAACAACCGGAGAGATAAGCGATGCCCTCAAAAGATCGAAAAACGGTAAAGCAGCAGGATATGGAGACATCCCAGTTGAGTTGGTAAAGTATAGACCAAAAATATTACATGAGATGGTTCAACTATTTAACAAATGCTTAAAAATATCCCTGTTGATTGGAATGTTAGATATATCAGCTCAATATTCAAGAAATGGGATAAACGCAAATGCTCTAATTATAGGGGAATAACTGTTATCAGCTCAGTGGGGAGGTTGTACGGTCGAATAATAAAAGAAAGAATAGAATCAGAATATGAAGACATAGAAGAACAAAATGGATTTTTTGCAGGAAGATCGTGCACTGATGGTATATTTGTTCTGCAGCAGGTAATCGAAAAACGAAAGGCAAGGAACCTAACTTTACCAAAGATGGTAAAGCAGTAGGCCCTGATAATAATCTATGATGGCATAAAATGGTTGACAAATATATTTAACAATATATATGATATAGGCATAATTCCCCAAAAATGGTTAGTGTCAACTTTTATAAATCTTCCAAAAAACCCAATGCGAGAAAGTGCGAAGACTATAGAATTATAAGCCTTATGAGCCATTTACTTAAAACATTTCTGAAGGTTATTTACAAAAGAATATATACAAAATGTGAGGAACAACTAACAAGAACACAATTCGGATTTCATGATGCTCTGTGAACACGGGAGGCCCTTTTTGCTGTACAGGTGCTATTTCAGAGATGCAGGGATGTGAATTTTGACATATACGTATGCTTTATAGATTACCAGAAGGCATCTGACAGAGTAAAACATGACAAATTAATGACTCTAATGCAAGAAAGTGGAATTGACAACAAAGATCTTAGAATTATCAGAAACATTTACTACAATCAAACGGCCAAAATCAAAATAGAAGACCAGTTAACTGATAAAATTGCAATAGAACGTGGAGTACGACAGGGCTGTATTTTGTCTCCATTGTTGTTCAATATTTATTCTGAATGGGTATTTAAGGAAGCTTTAGACGGTTGTGCGAAAGGAATACTAATAAACGGTGAATGGTTGAATAACATTAGATATGCAGATGACACTATAGTTTTTGCCGATAATCTGAATGACTTACAGATCGCATAACAGAAGTCAGCAACAGATACGGACTAGCTCTTAACATAAAGAAAACCAAATTTATGACAATTAGTAAAAAACCAATACTAAACGCTCAACTTACAATCAACCAACAGAATGTCGAAAGAGTCGAGCAATATACATATCTAGGCACCAATTTAAATAGCCAATAGGACCACTCAACAGAAATTAAACAGCGAATAATAAAAGCAAAAGCAGCATTCGTTAGAATAAGAACCATTTTCAACAGTCGAGACATATTAAAAACAAAATGCCGTCTATTGAACTGCTACATATTCACAGTTCTGCTCTACGGAATGGAAGCGTGGACACTGACTGTTGCATCTATGAATCGGCTCGAAGCTTTCGAAATGTGGTGTTATAGGCGCATCTTAAGTATATTCTGGGTTGACAGAGTTACTAATGTGGAGGTCCTGCGTAGAATGGTATAACACGACTACCACTGAACTGTTCCGCGCTGCAATAAACAAAGTAAAGGTAGCCGTGATGATCGCCAACATCCGGAACGGATAGGCACTTTAAGAAGAAGAAGATACGATACCGTACCTTTGAAAAAACTGTTTCAAACATTGACGAAAGTAGGTCTCAGTAGAGAGTATATGGATGCTATTGCAAGTATATACAACAATGCAAGAAGTGTCGTTAAAGAAGGAAACTTTATATCTAAATCATTTCCAATAACAAAGGGGCTTAAACAAGAATGTTGTCTATCTCCGACCTTATTTAAAATTTATATTCAATCATCGCTAGAGCAGCGGAGGAAACAAGTATCCGGAATGGGAATAGACATAGGCGATGGTAAATGTCTAACAACTTTATTTTTCGGAGATGATCAGGTAGTCGTAGCAAATGATGAGGAGGACATGGCCTACATGTTTAGAAAACTAAAGAAAGGATATGAAAAATGGGGCCTCAATATGAATATGTCAAAGACAGAGTATCTTAAAATAGGAGATGATGAAGAAGGTCTAGAGTTAGAAATTAGAAACACAAAAACATGCAATGAATATAAATATCTCGGATCTATAATATCTAAAGAAGGCACTACCAAAAGAGACATCGAAAACAGAACGCTGTAGGGAAAAAAAGCGGTAAACATTCTAAACTCTCTACTATGGTCTAATGATATTAGACAAGAAACGAAATTGACAATCTATCGAACCTTGGTAGAGCCTATTATGACTTATGGGGAAGAAGTTTGGCAGATCACGAAAAAAGATCGAAAAAGAATAGAAGTAGTAAAAATGGATTTTCTGATTTTCTAAGGAGAGCGTGTGGTGTATCCAAAAAATATCATATCAGGAATGAAGATATTAGAAGGAAGATAAATACTGTATATTCCAGTGTGGTATAAACTAGGGTGGTATGGTCAAGTGAAGCGAATGAATGAAGATAGATGGCCAAAGAAAGCTTTAAATTACATACCACAACAAAAGGGGATGGCCTTCAGTTGCCAGAGCCATCAAAGAAGACGAATGGATGGACAGAAAACGATGGCGGTCTATATATATATATATATATATATATATATATATATATATATATATATATATATATATATATATATATATATATATATATATATATATATATATATGTGTGTGTGTGTGTGTGTGTCTTCATTCTGTTGAAAACAATTAACACTGTCAACAGTCGTCACATTTCATTATATCGCTTGACAAAGTAGCTCCAAAAAAGTTTTCTTTTAAAGAATTCTGTAAACGCACATTCTTCTCACCGTCACTTTTTTCTTCTTAAAGTTAACTTGGTAAAATTGTATCGAAAATCAAAAAGGTTTATTATTTATTGTATTATTATTTATACGTTTTGTTTAGAGCCCAATTTTAACGTAAGCTTCGACGTCCTTCCTGTACTAAACGTAGCACCAGGCAATGTTCAAATCCATCTAAAGAAAATTTACTTCGAGTCATGGCAAGCAGATGCTCAGTACATTGCTTTACTCCTTAATCAAGACAAAGTTGTTAACTATACCTCATACAAACGGACCCAATCAGACTGGCCTGCTCTGGGAGAGCAATCGCGACAAATAACTCCAGACTTTTGGTATCCATTTCATGGTAAGTAGACTTTACTATAGAGCTGATATACATATAATACCGTGGTTTTACAAACTCTCTTATCAGTGAAACCTGCTCTAATAAAGATTTATTTCAAATATAATTAAATTAGTATATTGTTAAATAATATATAATCTACTCGTATATGTTTATTCACCAATGTCTGTCGAATTGCACCTACTGATACACAGAGAGTTTGTTTAAACCCTGTATAAATAAATATATATTTAAGCGAAATTACTCTTTGCTTTTTAGATTCAGACGAAATCTATTTTACCGTTGGTAATGGTTCAGTGTTAAATCCTGCCTTGAACCCAGACCAGAACTATCATCTATCTGTCAGAGTTATTACAGATACCTTCTACACAGACAGTCCAACATTAGATTTTACAACAGGTAGGTAAATGTATTAGAAATTAAAATGAGAATGTATTAGAAATTAATACTATGAAAGGGGTAAGAAAAACACTGTTACTCATTCAAGATGCGTAATCATGGTATAACCAGGCGTATAAGGGAAAATGTCGAAATTTAGTATTAATACGGTTTTTCTTATTGTATTAAATTAATGTCATGGTTACGTTAGTGTGATATAATAATTTTAATAAAAAGCTCACTATAGTCGGTTCGCTATATTTACGCGGGTTTCGGATTAACAAAATTATGCTAATGACTCATTGATAATCAGTTGCAGTAAACGACTTCCCAGAAAATTAGGTAAAAACTGCATTAATGGTCATATTTTAAAATACATTAAAATAACATTAGGGTAGGTATAAATTTGTTACAATATTGCAGTTGAATTGATTCTTTGCCAGTGTTGACAATGTATGTTTGGTGGAAATATTTAAAAATGCCTAGACGTGTGTTAGATGTAGATAGTCTAATTTGTAGTGTACATAAGTATTTTTCGGATGAAAAAGAAAATGGCGATCCTTTAAAATCGGTAATGTCTGTTCAACAATGCGTATGTGATGCTCTAGGAATTAGTGAAACCAAACTAAGAGGAGTATTACAAAATCGCAATAATGAACGGCCGAAAGATCACCGAAAAACTCGCCTATCATTGAAAACGAAAGATATTCCAGATGGAAAAAAATTTGAAATTCGTGATACCATTTATCGAATGCGAGCCAACAAGGAACATGTGACCTTAAATACAATTCTCTCGGAATTAAAAGATAGAAAATTTGACGAAATTGGCAGAACAAGTCTATGGCAATTGATGCATAATTTGGGTTTCAAATTTAAAAAGGAGGATAACAGAAAAGCCCTTTGTGAAAGAAGTTGTGTTGTGCATAAAAGAATTAACTTTCTAAGAAAATATTCTAAATTAAAAGAAGAAAGGGCAAATTTTATATATTTAGACGAAACATGGATATTTTCTAGAGGTGCAACCAAGAGAATATGGCAAGATGATAACGTAAAGTCTATCAAACATACTGATGGAGAAGGGAAGCGACACATAATTTTACATGCAGGAGGGAAATCGGGTTTTATAGAAGGTGCTGATTCAATATTTTCATCTAAATCAAAATCAAGTGACTATCACGATAATATGAACACAGAAATGTTTGTAAAATGGTTACATGAAAAACTTCTCCCAGGTTTAAGTGAGCCCAGCGTAATTATTTTAGACAATGCACCTTACCATTCTGAAGTATTAAACAAAAGTCCAACGAATTCTTGGACTGTTAATAAAATTAAAGAATGGTTGACAAAGAAACATATACCATTTACACAACATATTTTAAAATCAGAATTATTACGCTTGGCAAATATCCACGCAAAACCAAAAACCTTTGTTGTGGATCAGATTATTGAAAGTTACGGTCATCAAGTTTTACGTCGGCCACCGTATCATTGCCAGTTTAATCCCATCGGGGATTAAACTGGCAATATGGGGAATAGCAAAACAATATTATGACAACCATATTGGGCCTAACGGTTATAGCGACGACGCAGTTCGGGAAACTTGGCGAAAGGCACTTTCAATTGTAACTCCAGAAGTGTGGTGCAACTGTATAGTTAAGTGCGAGAAACTAATAGAAGATTGGTGGACTCGTGAAAATAAAATAAACGAAATAAGTCCAATCATAATAACAATTAATGGTGATGACAGTGATGATGATGACGATTATGATATTTTTGATGATAATGACTAATTTTCATTTTTGTTGGCAAGTTAAATTTTTTTATTTTTCATTAGAAATTCTCTCCATGGAACAAATATACATAGACCATATTTTCTGTGTAAAGTGTAATATAAAATTATTATTAGGTTTATATTAGCCACATTAGACTCCATTAATGAAGTAATTCTCCTTATTATACTGTCAATTATATAAAAGATTTTCCATTATTATTTAATTAAAAAAAGTTATGGATTATTTTTCATTTCATTTGACCAGTTGATATTTCCCCAAAGAGCAGGTAATTAAAACTGGGTACTTACAATAAAATTTTTAATCCGAAACCCGCGTATATATAGCGAACCGACTATATTTAAAGTTTACATTTGCCTATTTTATCTTTAATAAATCCATAATTCACACAGATTTACATCCATTACTTTATCAGTACGTTTCGTAAACAGAAATTTATTAGAAATTATCCGGAATAATTTTATTACCAGAATGTAAATTAATTATAATTTGTTTAGTAAAAAAGAGAATAAATCAAACTATTATAAAAATTGTGGACTATTTTTTATATATACTAATAATAAATAATGTTAAAAAAAACTACAAACAATGGATTATTTTATTTAAAGTTAAACAAAATGAACGCAGGACTATTTTTATGGCAGGTGTAGTAGACCGTGTGCGGCTACTGATACACAAAATTAATCTGCGTCTACTGAAAGGTTAATGCGGCTAAAATTATGAAAATTATACTTACCAGAAAAATCTCCGTTTTCACTAGGTATATATCCAGATCCAGACTTACTGAAATCACTAAATTCATCCATTATAAACTCGTATTCTACTGTAAACACAAAAAATATTGTGAAATATATTCGGCTATTGAAAGTGATAATGGTCTAACTCTAATGGTAAGATGGCACCATTTAACAGCCGGAGACTAAAACAAGTAGTTAGGCCAGTATTTTTCTATGTGCCTCATATCATTATTATTAGTATATCTATTTTAGACTAACACTATTCATTCAAATAAATATTTTGCAATTAACAGAAAGAAAACTTACTTTATACCAATACTAGTTACTCTAACGATATGTTTGATTTTTTAGCTGCACTTAGTAAAGCAGGACTCATAGTAGGTGTGATTATATCAATTTTGCTGATAGCCCTTTTAGGAATAGCTGGTTTCTTTATATGGAAGAAAAATCTTCACAGGTAACACAACTTTTTATTAATAAACGAAGTACAATTTGTTTTTCTAGAAGATAAGAATATAAAAATCCAGAAAAATTATTACTGTACTATGAAATCTAATTTTTTGGGTGGTAATATAACCCTTCTATACTTCTATGCAAAATTTTCTTGTTGGTAATACTATTGTAAGTCATGTGGAAACCCAGAAAAAAATTCAAGATAGTATTCCGACAAATGATACACATTTTTGTGTTGCAAAATACTTTTGTGGTCCTACACTTTGTACATTGTGAAACATTTCTTTATTTTTGCATGAAAGCACTAAACTGTTTCTTTACCCATTAATCCAGCATTTGTCTTATTTCCATAAGTATACAAAACAGATCTTTTAGCTAACTTGTTAATGTTTCTTCTAATGCTCTCTATACTTACCTAGTCTAACCAACTCTTTTTAGTGATTAAGGAAATTTTTTATTCTTGTTTTTTATTTTGACTTACGCTATATTTTTATGTATTCTCCGCTTATTCTTCATACACACGCGCAAATGCTACATTCAGTACGTTTTTACCGAGCACAAATTTCACTGGCATTAACTGAACTAGTATTTGTAAATGTTACTTCCAACTTTATCTGGTTTCTCAGTAATTTTTTTACTGAAAGGTATCCGTCCTCCGACTCGAAGGACCAAATGTTCAAATAGCATGCTTACCGATATTAAAAAAGCATTGTGAACAAAAAAACTTTAAACTTAAAAAAAAAGTTTAAACTCAGAACATCAGAGTGTTGTTGTTGGTGTAGGTATTTTTAAGTGGTATTTTAAGTTTTACTTACCGCTTAATAACCTTAAAAATGACAGTTAACACTGCTGGTAAGGGGTGGAAGCTCGTTGATTTCCCGGTCCGACCGAAACCGTTAGAGTTGCTACGGTCTTCAGATTGAGACAGCTTCCTGGACCTTGTCTTCATGGTTTTCCTTTATTTTTATAAGGAATCGAGAGGATGTCTTTCAATGGGATTTAGTCACAAGATAGATTTAGTCACGAGACTGTCGAGATTGTTGTTTTTCCAACAGGTGGACAACAGAGATTTAATATTTAACAACGGAGGAATAATATGAATATCACTCGTGTTTGAGCTACGATGTCAATTCGGCAGCAATATCACATTTGGATATACGAAAACAGACAATAAAAGGCAAAAATAGTGCGTACTACCAGTGTATGAACTAGTTGAACTCGATAGCAACGTCAGAGGTATTTACGCCAGAAAAAGAGGTACAAGAAAATATTAATGCGTATATGTCGAGTGTATTAGCTACAAGATTGACTCAGTAGCAATATCACAAGATAATTACAAACAACACGATAATAAAATAACAATAATATAAGCAATATGAAAATATCAAAAGTAGAAATAAAATGGAAGAATCCAGGTGTATTTAATACACAGAACCTATTACAGGAGTTTTCGATTAAGAGGTTAAGCTCGAACTGGGTTCTGACTGAAAAGAACGCTTCCTTTTATCCCTGAAATTTCATTGTTCTCAGGGATTATTGAAAATTCCGAGAAGTGTTTAGTCTTTCCCAATCAGATATCAAATCGGGTATTTTTAGCTGGTTCGAGAGATGTTGTCGACGATCAACGATCACACAACATAAAATATTAGTTATTGTTAAATAAACACCATATTTAAATCTAAAGTTCTTATTGATTCAACATAGGATGATACCCTGTAGTTTTCCTGTTATCTGCAGTGCTACTTTCACATGAAATTTACCAGTCTCTTCCACACCTGTCCTAACACTAGTTGTTACATTCTCATACATATCTCACAAAATCTTCACATACTCATCTGCGACTGCTTTCTTTCATTATGCAGCCTCAAAAGTCCACTACTGAACATAGGCCTGTTTCTCGTGTTTCCAACCCCGTCTACCTTGCGCAACTCTCATCCAGTTTTGTATTTTCTCTTCCTAAATCGTCGGTCCATCGTGTAGGTGGTCGACCAACGTTTCTCTTGTCTTCCCTTGGTCTCCATTCCAATACCTTCTTTGTGCATCACCCATCCATCATTCTAGCTGACCTCTTCGTTTTTTATTTTGTTTCGCAGAGTTACTCCTAACATGGATTGCTCCATTTTTCTCTGTGTGGCTCCTAGTTTGGTAGCCGAGACTTTTGTTAAAGTAATTGTTTCTGCTCCGTATGTCAACACTAGGAGGACGCATTAATCAAATACTTTCCTCTTCAGGCATGTGGGCTTTTACACTTTTAAAAGCTTCTCTCAGTTTTCCATATACTGCCCACCCAAAACCGATTCCTCTTAAAGTTGTTTAGATATTCTCCATTTATTTTTATTCCCTTTGTGGACACTAGGCGAAATCCCATTGAATATCAGTCTTGTTCCTGTACGCGGGGGCTCTATAAGACCACTTTCTTTAAATTTACAAGATTCCAAGACCTTATCCTATTTTTCTAACTTGTAATGGTGTTCCCCTGAAATAGTTCTCACCCGAAAATCCAAAAGGAGCCTGTCTTTGCTTTCCAAACATTTTAGCTCAGGAGATGCCACCATTTCAGTATAATTTTTGTTGTATTGTAGAAGGTCTATTCATTATTATGACTTGAAAAGTGCAGTATTACCTTTCATTTTCTGTATAGGTCAGAAAAGTGTACTGTGAGGCTTACTCCGTCCGTCCGTCAGTGGTGCACCCAGAATTTGTCTGAGGGGGGGTTTTGAAATTTTTTTATGCTACCTCCATTTTGAGCTCCCCCTTTGGGTTTTAGTTTAACTTAAAGTACTAAAGGACTACTGTAAGGCTGATGACATTTTTGGAACACTCCCTTCTCTTATCTAGATCTTATCTATTGTTCTGAAACTATTTTCTTGTGGCATTTTAAAGTAATTACTATTTGATGGAAATAAGTCACAATGGAAGGTTAAAATAAGTTTATTGACGTTTGACATTAATCCAACTTGTAAATACAATACATTTTGGAGACGACTATCGCCGTATTCCCGTTCTCCTCCTCCAATCTTCCCGATCCAAGGCTTGCTCCTCCTCCAAATCTCTCGCTTCCATTGCTCTTCTAATTCGTTCATTCCGTGAGCGTCGAAGTCAACCTCTTTTTTTTCTTCCAGGGGGCATCCATTTGTAAAGTACTTGGGGTCAACGTTCGTCAAGCATTCTCAATAGATATCCAAACCATTTTGAACCTCTTCTTTCTATTCTGTCAATGACCGTTTCTGTAGCATTCATGTTATTTCTTATAGATTCGTTGGTCTTTCTTTCCTGTCTTGATGTTCTAGCACATCTTTTCAAATAATCCATTTCAACTGCCAACAATCTTCTCTTCAGGTCTGCATTAAATGTTCATACTTCAGAGCCATAACCAAGAACTGATTCAACCATGGTTTGCCTTATTCTTTTTTTGTTCCTTTTGGATACGTTGCGATCCCACCATAAGGAGTTCAGACATACTACAATTTTACGTCCCTAATTAATTCGGTGTTTAATTTCGGTTTCTCCCAAGCCGTTCTTAGCAATGAGTGCACCTAAATATTTAAATTTTTCCACTTGTTTGATTTCCACGTCATCGTCTATCAACACTTCAAACCTTGCATCTGAATTGATAACTAAATATTCTGTTTTCTTCATGCTGACTTGTAGTCCCCATTTTAAATATTCTCTGTATAGACTTTGTGCTTTATCATAAATTCTAGATCATAAGAATCTTGAGCTAGGACGACTTGATCATCCGCAAAGTTCAGGGAGAACAGTACGTCATTTCTTATAGGGATTCCCATTCCCTGACAGTGGTTTTTCTAATTTTGGAGGGCTGCCTCAATATATAAATTAAACAGTACGGGTGACATACTGCATCCTTATTTTAGTCATTTAGTTACTTTTATTGGCTCTGATAGTCTATATCCGATTTTTAGGTAAGTAGTGTTATCCCTGTATATTTCTGTGATTATTCCTAAAAGGTATGGACTAATGTCGAGTTGTTGTAAAGCTTGCCACAATTTAAGTCTTGAAACTGTATCGTACGCCTTTTCTAGGTCGATGAAGGCTAGATGTACTTCGGTACCAACCGCTATTCATTTTTCTATTAATTGTTGGAGTATAAACAAGTTATCAGTGCAAGATCAAAGATCAAAAATTCAGACGTCAATAAACTTATTTTAACCTTCAATTGCGACTTATTCCCATTAAAATAGTAATTAGATCTTATCTATGTCGTTGATCCGGTTGGTGTTTCTCTTCTCCTTATTTCTTTTTAATGACTATTCGGATGTAATTGTGAACACTATTCCATCCCTCCGTATTTCCCGTCATCTTCACGATCGTCTCTCTTACAGTCATAGGGTTCATACCTATTTCTTTATACATTCTGTTTCTCTCCACTGTACATCTATTACCCTCCAGCATTGTGTGAGTAACAGTGTCGGAATATTCGCAGTATAGGCATTTATCTGTATCTGTCTTTCTGAACCTATGAAGATACGCCCTAAATAATCAGGGCAACATCTTCCTTGTTGTTCCACTCTTCTTGCCATCTTTCCATTGATATTTCCCTTTCTTCTTTTTTTATAGCTGTTGTCAAATGCTTTCTTCTCTCATAGAGATGTCTCTTTTCTACTGCTAACACATGCAGAGGAACACAACCCGTGATAGTCCACAAGCCCGCCGCAGATACAGTCCTGTAGGCGTATGCTACTCGCAACAGACTCGTTCTGTCTACTTTTTCATAGGCCTAATATTAGGTATATATATATATATATATATATATATATATATATATATATATATATATATAATAAAATGAAAAATATTATTAATTATTGTGTATTCATTATTGTGTATTTATACAATAATTATTGTGTTCTACATATTTAAAGTGATAATTTAATTATTCAATTAGCGTTTTGGATTTTTTGTATTGTGTGTGAAAGACAAGTTACATTTTCCTACTATTCTTTATATGTTGTTTACTTTATATGGCGGGGGGGGGGGTTTAACCCCCCCAAACCACCCTCCCCTGGGTGCGCCACAGCCGTCCGGTTTGTCCGTATTTTGTCATTATTAGGCACACAATACAGGCGAGCTGTGTCACGCCGCCAAGAACAGAATTCTAGTAATGAGATAGTCGCCTACGCACTTTGGTGTATGGCATGTTAAGAAGAAGAAGAAGGCACACACTTTATATATTGATACTTTGGGTTATTCTTCTTTTTCTTCTATGTATGCTTTAAAGCCTGTTTCTTCTTCAATATTAGCCCCCTAAATTGTTTAAATTGTCGCACCATCTTTTTCTCGGTCTGCCAATACTTCTCCGTCCATTTGGTGACTTATTTCGTGCTATTCGTCTTCTTCTTCTTCTTCATGTGCCTTGTCCGTTCCGAACGTTGGCAATCAACATGGCTATTCTGACTTTGTTTGCGGCAGATCTGAATAGTTCAGCAGATGACAATCCGAACCATTGCCGCAAGTTTTGGAGCCACGAGTGTCTTCTCCTCCCTGGACCCCTTCTGCTGTCTATTTTCCCTTGGACGATCAGTTGTAGTACTCTATATTTATTGTGTCTCATAACGTGACCCAAGTATTCCAACTTTCTTTTCTTTATACTTATTCCTACCTCTCTCTCTTTACCTATCCGGCGTAGTACCTCTTCGTTGGTCACGTGCTCAGTCCAGGATATACGTAATATACGTCGGTAAGCCCACATTTCGAAGGCCTCTACTTTTTTCATCAATGTTGCGGTCATTGTCCACGCCTCCATTCCATATAACAAAACCGGGAATACATAACATTTCAGAAGTCGAATTTTGAGAGGTAGGGTGAGGCTTTTAGAGGTGAAAATTTGCTTCATGCTAGTGAACGATGCTCTTGCCTTTTCTACCCTTATACGTATTTCCTTCGCTTGATCCCAATTTGAGTTAACTGTTGTTCCCAAGTAGATGTACGAATCCACGTGTTCAATTCTTTCATCGTCTAATATCAGTTGCTGTGGTGGTTGTTGGGTTTTGCTTACTAACATCCATTTGGTTTTTGTGATATTTAGTCTGAGTCCGTATTGTGCACTTGTTTTTTGTATCTTACTCATTAGGCAACTCAGTTCCTCCATGCTACTTGCTAGAATCACAGTGTCATCAGCATACCTTATGTTATTAATTATTTGTCCGTTTATCTTTATGCCTTCTGTGCTTTCCTCCAGCGCTGTCTTAAATACTTCTTCTGAGTATATATTAAAGAGAATAGGAGACAAGATACAGCCCTGTCGTACCCCTTTCTTGATCTCAATTTTATTGGTAAATGTAGATCCTACTTTCACTTTAGCTGTTTGGCCCCAATAGAGACTCGCTATTGTTCGAATGTCTCTGTAGTCGACTCCGATCTTATGGAGAACTTCAATTATCTTTTCGTGCTTTACGTTATCGAATGCTTTTGCGTAGTCTATAAAGCATATGTACACGTCTTTGTTCATATCTCTGCAGCGCTGGATAAGTACCTGTAGACTAAAAAGTGCTTCTCTTGTCCCAAGAGAATTCCGAAACCCAAACTGCGAATCTCCAATGTTATCCTCGCATTTTTTGCTTATTCTGTTGTAAATAACCTTGGTGTATGCCTTCGAAATGTGGTTACTTAGACTTATCATCCGATGTTGATCACAAGACTTTGCTTTTGGTTTTTTCGGTATGGCAACAAAAGTTGACTCTAGCCAGTCTTCAGGAAACTCCCCGCTGTTATAAATATTGTTAAAGAGTCTGACGAGTGAGTCTAGAAATTGACTGTTTGTTTCGCACAGCATTTTCAATACTTCCCCGTATACGTTATCGTTGCCTGGTCTTTAGTTATTTTTAAGACCCTTTATAGCATTCTCCACTTCTGATTTTAGAATAGAAGGGCCAGTATCATCATTGCTCAGTGTATACCCACTAGGACGGTCATCATTAAACAGTTGTTCCACATAAGTTTCCCAGATTCTAACTATTTTGTCGGGGTCTAGTTGTAGATTTCCATTATCATCGCATAGCCCTTTCGATAAAATATTGTAGCTTTTCTTTGTTGTGAGTTCCTTTATCTTCTTATGCATATTGTGATAGTCGTATACCTTTTCGCACTGTTCGATTTCTTCGCATCTCTCCGAGAACCATTTCTCTTTAGATTTTCTTATCTCAGCTCTAATTCGTCTATGGGTTTCGCGGTATTTGGCAGTATCTTTAGTTTTATATATCCGTCTCTCTTCCATCATGTCAAGGATTTCTGCAGTCATCCAGTCTTTCTTTTTTCTCTTGTCAGGTAGTAAAAACTTAGAGCTTGAAGTCCTAATCTCTTCTTTAATTTCACTCCACTTTTCCAGCGGTTCATTGTTATTTTTAAGGATTTTTGATATTTCGGTATTTAAATTCTCCTGCATCTGTTGTTTAATATTATTGTTGGAAAGCTTCCTAATATCTAGCGTTTCGGGCCCGTTCTTTTCATTTGGCTTTTTTAACTTTACTTCAAACTTACATACCACCGGATTGTGGTCTGATGCTACGTCCGCACCCGGGTACGTTTTTACGGCTTTGATGGAGTTTCTAAACCTGATTGGTGCAGCGATATAATCTATTTGATTTCTGATTATTTTATCAGGTGAGTCTGCCGGTGATTTCCAGGTATAGAGTCTACGGTGCGGGAGCTTAAAGAGAGTGTTAGTAAGTACTAGGTTGTGTTCTTGGCAAAATTGAACTAGACGATCTCCTCTTTCGTTTCTTTCACCAAGTCCGAAATTTCCCACTACCTTTCCTGTTTTGCCTCGTCCTACTTTCGCGTTGAAATCTCCCATTATAAGTGTTATTTCATTCTTTTTGGTTGCCTTAATTAAGATTTCTAGTTGTTCGTAGAAGTCTTCCATTATTGTTTCCTCTTTGTCAGCTGTAGGTGCGTATATCTGTATTATGTTCAAATCAAATGGGGACGCATACAGCTGTAAAAGAATCATTCGGTCTGATAGTGCAATGTAGGATTTTATTGACGATTTTAAACGAGATGCAACGATTATTCCAACTCCATGATTGTGTTTAGGGGTATCGTTACCAGAGTAGTACATTGCATGGTCTAGGATATTACATTCTCCCGAGTTGGGCCAATGAGTTTCACTGATACCCATTATATCGATTTTGAGTCTCTTGACTTCTTTTACGATGTTATGTGCTTTGCCACTTTCGTACATACTTTTAACGTTCCAGGTGGCGATTTGTAAGCATCTCAATTTAGGTGTTTTACTCTTCAAAATTGATTTGTTGTTGCAAGGATTTCGCATGATGTCGACCTGGGAGGCCTTGCATTCTGAGTTTAAGTATCCTCCCTTGCCGGATCTTGACTTCCGAAGTCCATGATCAGTAACATATTCCTTATCACTACCGAAAGCCATGATAATTTTCCTGGGGAAATCCATAGGGATCTTTAATGTAGTGGTTTCCCCTTGCCTTCTACATCCTTATGCCGTTGGCCAAATTTTGGTTCATTTGCCTTCGGAGCCGATTTCTCAACTCCAGGACAAAAGAGTGCCCTACCACTTACCCACTCATCCGCCCGAAGCCGTTGGTCAGCAAGTGGGGGATAGCTTATACCGGCAATTGCTCGGTAAAATTTTCGCCATATCTGGCTACCCTCACTTAGTTTAGCCTGCAGACCAATGCAGTTGCCCGGGGTGTGGCACGTGGAGCCATAAGTGAGAGTTAGCTGTCTTATGAGGACCAGTTATCAAGAACCATCTCCCGTCTATGACGCTCGATGTGGTCGTTCCGATAAAAGGTGCTACTTCTATAACACAACTCTACATCCCTATTCTATTCTATCCTCTTCTCTGCTATTCTACTAATGTGTTCGTTTCATTCCTGTTTCCGTCTTGTCATCCACCCATTTATGTCTTCTATAATACATGATCTTTTTATGTTTTCGCTTCTCTCCCTGTCCAACAGACTTTTCTTTGATATTCGTCGGAGTATGTTCATCTGTGTTGTTTCTAATAGTCGTCTCATTTTAGATGTTTCAGGTCTTGTCTCCGCCGTGTATGTTAATATAGGTATAATTGCTGCTTTATAGATTCTTATTTTTGTGTCTTGTCTTAGATGTTTGTTCTTCCAGATTGTGTGATTAAGAGATCCTGCCGCTTTACTTGCTTTTAAGCTTTGTTGTCGTACTTCTTTTTCAACATCTCCGTAACTAGTTATATCTATTCTCAGATATCCTTGCTTCATGCTTTAGTATTTTCCCATCAATTTCGATTTTACATCGTAGTGGGTATTTAGATGTCATACATTTGGTTTTTTTCTGCTGATATTGTCTTATTGTATTTCTTGGCTGTTGTATTGAAGATATGTATTAATCGATACTTTGGGTTATATTTATTTAATATGTTTCTTATAATTTAGAATTAGAATGCCATTTTTGGTTTAATATCTTTCACAATTGCATGTTTGATTTCAAAACTTATGTTTTATAGGAAAGGCCATTTGATGATAACGTGCTTCATAGAATAATATAATATACATACCTCAAGAAAAACATTTTTTTTAGGAAATTCATTGAAAAGTATGTGCGCCGTTCAGTGGTGGTAAAACCACCGCCGCTTAGTGCTACGGCTGTGCCCGTCAAGAAGTTTGTCCACTACTTCCAATCGAATAAAAATAAGCCTGAAGTATTCAAACAAGAATTCGCTGAAATAACCGAAAAAGGAAAAGAAATTCAGTCACTGCACACATGTAACTTTGCCGGATTGTCGGAAAATAGACGGAAAAATCGATACGTCAATATATTGCCATGTAAGTACGGTCTTTTTATGCTTAGCTGGTTCTTTTCTCAAACATCTTTATGATATACAGTAAAGTAAATAAAGAAAGAAGGGTAAGTTAAGTGTTTATGACGGATTAACACGGTTTTGGCATATAACTTGAATCATTTTCTTGTGAAACCGTTACCAAGCGCCTCCATACGTAGTTACAGAGCAATGAAATCCATAAAGATAAAACGAAGTTTTATAGAAAATAGTAAATTCTGAGATTTCGATTTTGTTAAGACGTTTAAGATAGTTTTGAAAGGATTTCATTACGGATGAAATTGTGTGATAATTATGGTCAGAGAAGAAGGTCGTTGAGAAGGTAATAGAATATGAAAAACTTATAAACTATAATATAATGAATTAATTGAAAAAATGTACTTTAAAAGTGTGTAAAAAGCTTCCTATAGATTGTCTCAATGTGACTAGTCTGTACAGGGTAAATGCACAACATCGATGCCATACTTCTTTGCAAACTTGTATTAAAATAAACGTCACTTCTTACTACTTAGCCTAATCCATCTTTTGTGTTGAGGGTAGCTCAAGTACTAATGCTCACTAACGACCCTGCCTGGCTTCCTTCTGTCAGTGGTTCTCAAACATAAATAATATTTGCTACAACATACTTGGGTTAAATTAAAATAAAATAGAAATTAAGAAATGCCTTTTATTTGTCACACAAGCAGTTTGTTGTTAATTCAACAGTATGTTCTAGCGATACAAACCATTTTTTTTATAGATTTAAATAAAATCGAATAAAATAAAACTAAAATATAAAGAAACATTTTATTTAAGTTTTGTTTCGTTCAAAAGTTAAGGGGGGAAGGAGTTTTAAAAACCGCACTGTATATGTTGGCAGTAACAAAACGTAGAAATATCCGAAAATAAAACTAATATAAGTTGAAAATAAAAGAAGTCATTGTATTTAATTTCGTGTGTAAGTAATCGTAATTGTACACCATTATATTTAGTTCCTTTTTCTGTCAATCGCTGTCACATTTAGTTTCTGCTTCACTATCTTCATCATTATTATCGTCACTGTCATCACTATCTCCGTTATTTATATTTATAATAATTGATTCGATATCATCCACCAAATTGTCAATTTCCCACTTTTTTTTTCTGTTGCTATTACGTGGTTTACGTAGTTTTTCCATTTCTCTGGCGTAATGACCTGGTACGCTGCTGTAATTAAATTTCGCATTTCAGCTTCTTCAAAATTCGCGTTGCGTCCAGCTATATACCGGTTCACTTCGCTCCAAACCATTTCGATGGGATTGAGTTCACAGTGATAGGGTGACAGAAGCCATTCTTAAATATCTTTTTTAGTGTTGAACTGTTGGGAATTTGTTCTGACTTTCTGCTGTGATAGGAGGCATTGTCCATTACCACAACAGTTTTTTCTGGCAAATTTAGCATTAAGTTATTTTCGAACCAGTCTTCTAAGGTCGATCGATCCATTTCGTCGTGGTAGTCCTGAGTATTTTTCTTTGCCAAAAACGTGAGCTTTGCTCCATCAACAAATCCAGTGGTAGATCCTGCGTGCAATAAAACGAACTGTGCACCACGAGGTGTTGGAGCTTTTAATCCTGTTGTCAGACCACGAACAAAAGCATCGCGATGAGATGTAATTGTTTTATCAACCCATTCTTTTTTCACATTGTGCCCGATATTTACCCATGATTCATCCAAATACACTATGTTTTATCCTTCTGCACGGTATTTACGAATTGCACGTAAATAACGATGATGCCACGAGATGATTTCTGGTTTTCCAATCAAAATTAAATTTCTGCCACGTTTTATAAACACAAAATCCATATCACTCAGCAAGCGATGTAGCGTGGCCCGTGAAAAGTTGGGCAAAGTTTCTTCGACATTTACAACAGCTGATGTGGTGTTTATTGTTGGTGGTATGTTGTAACGAAAAAATTGATGAACTATTCTACGAATTTGGCCCCTGACACCTTCATCGTACTTGTTGTCACGAGAATTAATAACCTTTCGCTTCTTGGACCTGCTCTTTGAATATTGTAATCCAGGTGATGAATATTCCTGTCGTATGCGAAACAGAGTCTTTTCGCAAACACCACTCATTTCTGACACTTTCCTAATTACACTTGATACAGAATCGTTGTTACCCTGATTAAGATGATAATCAATGATATTCATTAGTATCTGCTTCTCTAACAGTTTCAGAGCTTTTCCACGTTTCCATAGAACAATTTCCTCCATTTTGCGGTAAAAATTCGGCGTCAAATATAACAATAGCCAACAACAGAAAATAACAATAATTACCAACAGCCAATCACAAGATGGTACATCCAAGATGGTACAAATAATCGTAACTCGAATATGTTTACGCGCTCCAAAGAACAAATAAAGACTAACTAAGGCCCTGGATGTATCAAGCTTTTAAACATATTCTGTACAAGAATTACTCTAATTGCTTCTTAATTACTGAATAACTTAGAAAAAAGTATTTGCAGTTGATATTAACCAAAATTACAAATTCCTTACACATTATGGCAGTAATTAGCATCGCAGGGACATAAATAACATTTTAAATTTGGCAGTTAGTAGAAATTACCGGAATTATTTTAAACTTTAAAACAAATGTTTATTTAATGCACATTTTATTATACTACTGCTACTAATAAAAGATAAAGGTTGATAAGTTACTATTAGAAACAAATAATGTATAGTATTATGTAAAATTATTAGCAAACGATATTTGTAAATTATATAAAATTGTACGTGAGAACTTGTTGAGAACTCCAGGTTTATTCTGTTTATTTTGAAAGATAGACAATAGAGAACGCCATCGCTCACTGCATAAAACTGGCAAGGCCTTGGCGAAATTCCCATAAGGTTAGCATTGCATATCTTACCCTGTACAGACTAGTCACTTTGAGACGATGTATAGCTGAGCGCTTTCGGCCTACACAGCATCTTCAGAGCTATGGTCAAATTTTGAAAAATACTACTACAAATATTGTGTGCATTCCAAAAAGAATTTAGAAAAATTAATTGTCACATAGTTTCTAATACTTACCTATATGCATTATTATTTTTAATAATTGATAAACTATTTTCTAGTTGATGCTTCAAGAGTGAAACTACTCATTGACGAAGATGATGAGATTGGATCTGATTATATAAATGCCTCATACGTCAAGGTAAATACTACTAAATATACCAGTTAGATATAAAAAAGAAACACATAGAATTCCTGCTATAGTATAATTACATGAGTAATAATTTTTCCAATACATTTCAACTAGAGATTTATATCTTACATGTGTACCTAGTAATTTTCCCCAAATTCTTCAAGATCTTATAATAATAAACTATTTTTAGGGATACTCTGGAGATATTGAGTACATTGCCACACAAGGACCACTTGCGACAACTTGTAGAGACTTTTGGAAGCTTGTTCTTCAAGAAAATGTTACAATAATAGTTATGGTGGCAAATTTTGTCGAAAAAAATAAGGTAAATAAGATTTAACCCAATATTTCAGAAACTATTAATGTTTAAATACATTTAAATAATTTAGCAAAAGACTATTATTGTCAGAATAATATCATCATTTTTCTCATGACTTTCTATTTTTCTATCGAATTATTAACAAGTAGGGTGTAATGTGTAGTATTAATGGAGACCAATAATGGGACCAGATAATTTTAATTCCCAAACCAAGTTTGGGAATTTAGATGATGGGTGGAATACTTTAACACTTTCAGTGAATTTGTCCTTCCAGAGGGACATTACGATAAGTACCCCTGAAGTATACATTCGTCATTTTTTGAGGAAAAAATTATATTATTTATTTTACTTTCTATATTTGTCATAATTTTAAGATTATTATTCGTAAAAGTATCAATTTCATAATATTTAGTAGTTTTTTGTAATGTCCCTCTAAAGAGACATTGTATCTTGGTGAATCAAAATAATACAAAACTTTATTTACTGCTTTACGATATTTTTATTCACATAAAAATAATAGAACAAACATTTTAAATGGAATTTTGAGAACCAGTTCCTTCCCTTCATCAGACACAGATGAACTTCGCATTTGGAACAAAATATATGAGTCTTATTTTTGCTACCCTTAAATTTGCATCTAGAATTATCTTTTTTTTTTCGTCTACATTGGGAGTAGTAGCCGTCATATCTCATTGCTACAAAAGGTCTTGCTTCACACTTTTTTTTGCTGAACTGGCGAATCTTGGCGTCACTTGGCCTTCCTCTCTTAGAAGGATTTTTTAATAGTATTAGACGTTCTGCTACACCTTCGCGAAATGCCAGAAGATCAATTATCTTGTTTTTGTTGATTTCTAATGCAAGAGCATCTGCAACCAGGACTGAAAAAATGTTATCTTTAACAGTTATGTCTTCTTCATTCATCAACAACGGAACATCCGAGGAGTCATTACTTTCTAAATAATACAAAAGTTCCTGTTCAGTAAGGGCTTTTTATTGTTCCACATTTCCTGAAATAAAAAAGGTACTATAACTAGTAACGAGTATCTAAGTCAAAAGGTCCAAATCATAAAAATTTCACAAAATTTTTAAAAACTTTATAAAAAGCATAGCACTGATGCATGATTTATTTAACCATAAAGTTCGTTTGTCCCTGAAAAGGGACATAACAAAAATACCCCCTCTATAAACACCACCCTATCTTTAAATGCAAAACTGTTGATAATTATAGCAAAACTAACTCTTATACGCTAACAAAAAACAATGAAAACATGGCGAATTTATGGAGCAGTGAATGACAATGAAGTGTGGAGAAGACGATACAACTTTGAACTTTATAGAATATACCAGGAACCTGATATCGTAAAAACATATTAAGATAGGACGTCTGAGGTGGATATAGCATGTAATGTGGATGGAACAAAATGATCCAGCTAGAAAAACGTTCCTTGATATACCCATTGGTCAGAGAAGAAGAGGAAGACCTAGAAAAAGGTTCCTTGATGACATCGATGAAGACACGAGAAATATGGAAATACGTGTTTGGTGAAGAAAAGCGATGGAGTGGAGAGAAATTCTTGAGGAGGCTAGGACCCACGTAGGGCTGTAAAGCCAGAATGTTGATAATGATGAACCAAGTTTGGGAAATCAAGCTGGTTATCAATTCTGTCTAAAGTTCGGGAGAAGCTGTGCAGGTATGAAAAACATCAGGAATCGACGGTAGTAATTATAGATTTTACCGCCCATTACGATGCACCGGAATCTATTTCATGTAAACCACCGGAAACTATTTCAAAATCTGTATACCATCACAGGAGACAGTGGACTCACTTGCCTTAGGCTCATCTTCACGTATATTATAAGTTTTTAATTTCTCACAATTGGAAGAACAGTAGATGGAGAACACAGAATTATCCATGCATTAATGGCATCTACACAGTACAGTATATACCAACGGCCAACCTGTACAGTATATACTAGGACTTTTATCTATTCAAACTACACAACTATTAGATTTGCAAGCACAAACTTTTGTCGAAACGAAGACAACTGAAGCCTTCAAATCAATCACAACTTGCTACCAATAAAACTAGTCCAAACCATATTCCGAAAAAACACAAGTGTGCTCCCTACAGCATTGTAATAGAGACCCATCCAGAAAACTGCATATTCAGTGGTGTGGAGAAAAATGTTCATCTATTTTATTCTAATTTACATTTGGAATGCTGATTTTGTTCTTATTACTTTTAGATAAAATGTCACAAGTACTTCCCGGAAAACCACGAGAACCTTATAGTAGGCGATAATATGGAAATAAGATGTGCTACAGAGCTACACTTCGGTACATATGTTGTAAGAAACTTACAAATTAGAAAGGTAAGAAATAGAATAAATATTTTTTTTTTATTTACATAAAGTACCTCGACAACTATGGCCATTGGAACAGGAGAAATAATATTAAATATATAATAAATAATAAACACAAATAATAATTATATCACTTTAACTAATGTCTATTAGGTTAAATCTTCTGGTAGACTTTAGCGGTTTTTGGAAACTGTATAGTTTACGGAAAACAAATAATTATATCATTGTAACTAATGTGTATTAGGTTAAATCTTGTAATAGAGTTGAACAGTTTTTAGAAACTGTATAGTGTTTGTAATCTCTGTAGGGTTGTTGAGCATTTCCTTAAGAATAGGTTTCAAGTCCAGTGCTTGTGATGGGTAGCTTTTTCGGGGCGACAGACTCAGTAAAACACAGGTTGAAATAAAAAAATAAATCTATTAATTTAGCATATTTACAATAAATAAAATAAAATGAATTCTACGCAAGAAACTAATTATTACTAATAAAGAAATGAAATAGCAGACCCACGGTAATGTTTAATACACAATACCGATGGGTTCCGCTTGGCTAAGGACAGAGTACGATCCCCAGTACGGAAATCTCTCTGTCCGGGTTGGCTCTGTGCAGATCCACGGTAATGTTCAATACACAATACCAATGGGTTCCGCTTGGTTAAGGACAGAGTACGATCCTCAATACGGAAATCTCTCTCTCCGGGTTGGCTCGCAGGTTCAATACACCGGCGAGTCAGGGAGCCTAGAGCGCTAGCTACAAGACTGTCTAATTCCGCTATTCACACGCCTTAAATAGCCGTTCCGAATCACACTTCGCCGTCACGTTGTAGAAGTGGATGTGCAAATATTGACACTCCCACGGTTCGAACTGTTAAACGATCAGAACATCGTTACATGCTTTATACAGGTAGGTGAATTGTTTGCAGTCGGTGAGGATGTGTTTTACAGTAATTACTATTTAAATGGGAATAAGCCACAATTAAAGGTTAAAGTACGTTTAATACAGTTACAGTCACGTAAACATTGCAATGGTGGCAAGTTGGACGAATTCCAGAGGACATCAAGAAATCGTAGGTAAGTTTGGTGTGGTTGATTCGGAGTCTTCTAATAATCGATGCTTCTCTTCTAGTTAGCAAGTTCAGGGAGAGATGACCAATGAACGGTTGGATTTCATGCAGAGTTGTTTTGCTCTTTTGCCATAAGTTTTGCCAAGTATCCTCTACTGACGTTTTGAAAACGAGTTTGAGATCGTTAGCTAGTTGAATTGGGGTGACTTGAGTACTATGGTTGGTAGCTTCTTTGCCAAAATGATCTGCTGTTTCATTACCAGTAATTCCAGTATGAGAGAGACTTTGGTATATGTCAAGAATGTTTTGAACTAATGAGTGGTCAGTGAAATAATATTGACTGAATGAATAGATAAAAGGGAATCTGAACAAATGGTAATATGTCTGTTTTGATGGGAGATGCATTTAAAAGCCTATATAGTTCACCTGTGTAAACGCTGCATGTTAAGTGTAACCGAGATGATCTTAGAAGTTTATGTTTAGTGGTTACTGCACAGCCAACACCATTGGCAATAATTATTATAACTGTGTTTAAACCAGAATAAGAATAGTCTTAGGAAACAATTAAAGAGCTGACTTCGAAAAGGTTTCAGTTCATTGTTTCCTAAATGAAGTAAATTAGTGTTTCCGAAAATGCTGCAATGTTTTAACTTACTTACCTTAGCAATCTTGTGGAGACTTTTGTTCGGCTGAATTACCAAAGCCTCTTCTTTTACAATATTTATCGATAAAAGTATTCTCAACCTCATAACTCAAGCCAATGTGTGTCCATATGATATTATATGTCAAATCAGAAAAGAAAGTCCATCTTCCCTCTTCCCTTCATTTATTCGAAGAACCAGAATACCTGTTTCCTCCTCGAGTTGTGAAAACACCTCTCTCATGTCTCTTGTAGAATGAGCCACTGTATCTAGGTCATCAGTTAAGGCCAACAATAATTTTTATCTTCGATTCACAAATCCAGCTCCACTAATTTTGTTGGTATTCCCATTTCTAGCATTGCTACTCATAGTCTGCTTCTTTTTATCGAATCATATGCTTGCTGGAACTCTACCAAAAATTGGTGTACAGTTTTTTTTCTAATATTTGTCGGATCGTAAATATTTGATCTATTGTTAACCTTCCAGCACGAAAGTCCCATTGGTTGGAAGCAACAACAGATGGCAACTCTGAGTTGCCATCTAGAACCCATTCAGACATCGTCTGAGGGTCAACAGCAACCTCTAGTGGGAGTCTTTGTGAGCAGTGGCGTTCCAAAAAATACCTATGATTTAAATCAAATTGTTAAAGATAGATACACACAATTTATTAAACAATGATATTAGATTATATTTTTGGCAACATTGTTCTACATTTTAATACACATTATTATAATATATCACATACATATATTGTCTGTATGTGAAACCATAGATACGTATTACAGTATTAATAAATATTAATTACAAAGATTGTTTTAACTTTAAAACCTTTATTATTTTTATTATTACTCACTTAAACGTTATAAAGGTAAATAGAAGAAAAATCGGTAAGATAGTTTCGAAACAAATTCAGATTTCTGCTTTAATCTGAACCTTCTATAAATGCAAGGTATAACAGACGTTGATAAAGATGTTAATAGACATGGGGAATCTAAAATTTGCATTCAACGACATGTCTATCAACTAAGCAGAAATCCTTAACGAATTTGTTTCTTGTACTCATACAGAGTAGATCCGAATAAAATGAAAAAGACAGCAAAGATTTGATTTCACGTACAAAGCATCTATGTATCTGTTGATACGTATTTCGACTTAATAAGTCTCATCAGAACAGTTATTCATAGCCGTTCTCAACGTGAAAAATAATCTTTTCTGTCTTTTAAGAAGCAACAATAAAATGGCTTCGTTAGCCATTAGACTTATTAAGTCGAAATACGTATCAACAGATACATGGACGCTTTGTATGTGAAATCAAATCTTTGCTGTCTTTTTCATTTCATAGTAAATAGAAGAATATACGAAATGATTGTAATAAAGTAAAAAAGTTTCATAATCAGATTCACTGTCGTCGTCACTAGAATCATTTAAATCAATCCTTAATTCTTCAGTAATTACAACTATGCGACGTTCACTTTCCAAATACTTATCTTCAACCTTGACAACATGACTCACACACTTTCTTCCAGTTATCTACAGTTACTCTAGCAAATTCCTGTTCCACCAACACTTTTACGTCTTCTAACTTAAAATAAACGTTTTGTTTTGCAACTTCATTTTTTATTTGCGCCCAAACCATTTCTATAGGGTTCAAGTCTGGATGATATGGCGGGAGTTTTAAAGAAACATGTCCACATTCTTGCAGCACTTTGTCAAATTTATATTGAATATGATCTTGTTTGTGTCGTTTGATGATTTCATAAAATTGCGGTTTTAACATTGACTTTGACATTTAACATTTTTTTCTGTCAACCAAGATATCACATCCATTTTTTTAGAATTACTGGTGGGTGCTTTATTAATTTGTACATTATGATATGACGCATTATCAGTAACAACAACAGATCCAACAGGCAAATTGGGGATTAGAAGTTGCATTAAACATCGGTCTAAAAATAAATGAAGACAAAACAAAATATATGGTCGTCTCAAAACAAGAACGACGGCGAATAAGGTAAAACATTACTATAAATGATCACAACTTCGAAGTGGTTAAAGAATTTAAATATCTAGGAGCAACAATCACAAATGACAACAAATTAGAGCGAGAAGTTGAAACGAGAATAATGGCAGGAAACAGATCTTTCTTTGCAACGCAACATCTAATGAAGTCAAAACTTCTTTCACGAGGTACAAAAATCCGGATATATAAGACCATAATACGACCAGCAGTCGCGTATGGAAACGAAACATGGACGCTAACAAAAAGAGAAATAAATAAATTGCTGGTGTGGGAACGTAAAATTCTTCGAATGGTATATGGCCCTTGCAGAGACAGCGTGACAAACGAATGGAGGGGCAGATACAATAACGAGCTAGAGTCTCTATTCAGAAAAGAAAATCTAGTCAGATATATAAAGGCCAATAGACTCAGATGGGCAGGGCATGTGATACGCAGTAACGACAATCGCCTTATAAACAATGTGTTCTGGGAAAGGCCAGGGGGAAGAAGGTCTGTAGGGCGGCCTAGAAAAAGGTGGAAAGATGCAGTCAAAGAAGATCTAGAGAAAATGGGAGTGCAACAATGGGAATTACTGGCACGGAGGACCGACAAACATGAAAGGCAATGGTAAACGCGGCAAAGACTCACGAAGAGTTGTAGCGCCATTGATGATGATGAATTATTAAAGATGGTATTATAACAAACAAAATGTTTGGTATCTATAAAACAATCTGTGTACAATCAAACTCCATTTATTATTTAAGTGAGTAATAATTTTGTAATAAGTGCGATTTCAAATAATTTAATTTGTTTAATATTGCAACGCCACTGCATGGGTCTGATCATAGATATTCTATTGTCTGCGCGATTAACTATTTCGTGGAAGAGCTCGCCACTCGATTTGAAATAGGCTGTACGTACCTGTAAAATATATATGTTTTATATGTTTTTATGTTATAAAAAGAATAATTTTTTAATTTTACAATGTTACACGTCGTTACACCAACGAAAAGAAATAATTATTGTACTTATATATATATATATATATATATATATATATGTACCAAAAGATTTTTTTTCGTATACCACTGTCATTCCTGAAACAAGAGTTGGCCATTGGTATCAGCTACTTTGGATGCAAATATTTATTCATAGGTTTCATCCATACATCATCGTTGAGCATACCACAGATTACTCGGTTGTACCGGATGCCATATTTCGTTTATATTTTTTTCTTGAATTTTTTCAAGTTTAGTGACCATACTAGTGCTCTAATTGCTTCTTCTTCTTGTTATATAGACATGACTCTGTCTGTTTTTCAATGTGCCCCCAGTAAGTTGTCGTTCCATCGTTTTCGTGGTCTTCTTACTGATCGCCTTCCTATTGGAAAACCGTCTCTTGCCGTCTTTACTACTCTATTTGTTGTCATTCGGCTTATATGATCGTTCCATTCTACTCTTCTATTTCTTTTATATACGACTGCTTCAATTCTTGAATTTTATATATTTAATACTTTTTAGGATTTAACACAAGTGACTGTCACACACATGCAATTCCTGGAATGGCCAGATTTTCGGGTCCCTGCGGGTACCGAGCACATGCTTCAATTCTGCCACAAGTTGAGAGAAAGGATCAGGATGGAAGGTGGAATAATGATCGTACATTGCAGGTAAAAATCGTTTATTAAATATTTAAAATCAACAGAAAATTATTTAAAACCATATGTCAAATTTTCACTTTAAACATGTCTTCTATACGACCAATAATTGTAGAGATAATGGAAGTCCCAAAATGCACACAAATAATAATTTTCATAAAACACCGGTTATAAATAAAAAGCTCGCTTTATTTTAGTTGGCAACACTTTACCATACCACGTGATGCCAAATTTAAATGATCAGTGAATTTTGGGACAGCATTATTTTATATTTTAATGTTATCATCGTACGCAGAGTGTCAGAGATACATTTTAGACAGCTTTGATTTACAAATAACATAAAGGTCAAATTTACCTACAAATTTATTCCTTAAATGAATCTACATCTATTGTAAAAAAATACATCAAAAATAGGAACAAAAAGAACATACCCATCGTTGCTTTGAAGGTAACAATCGTTAATATAAAATATATTTATAATAATACTAAATAAATAATACATGGCAGTACACGTGTTAAAATGAAAATAAGATTGTGGGACATACAACAAAAATGATTCATAATTCAAGTATTTACAGTACAGACCGCGTGTGTTTGCAAGGCGTCATTAATGCCTGACGAGATACAATAGATACTCTTAAGATAGTATCATTGTCTTCCACATGTAAAAATACAAAATAATTAGAGTATATAAAGTCCTACTAGTTAGCGTATACTTATAAGCACAGAAATATCTTGATTTTATGAACGTGTTCTGACGAAAAAAAATACAGTATTGTTCATACAGTTAAAAAGCAAAAAAAACACAGAATGGGACTCTTCTTCAACAGAATAAAAATCTATAACGCTATATCTGTTAGTCAGAGAGCGGTTAGACGACCGCCTTATTTTCTTAAGATTTCTGAAGATTCCAAAATAGATTTCAATAGATAGAAATAGTTTAATTAGTCTCTTGATTTTTTTCTGAATCCATTTGAAATTAACATTGGAGCTTGGCCATCCCTGCTATTTATCTTGAACAGTTTTTTCGTCTTCCAATTAGTAACATATTTGGCCGTATGTCTATGCAAAACGTTAAGAATATTACAAATAAATAATTTAAAATTATTAAGTATTCAAAGCAAGTCAACACCAACAAAAATTTGGGAATTAAAGGCATTTAGTATACAACACTTGAGTGCAAAATAATCGACCCAAAATTATTTTGCGAAAGTACATCTCTTGTTTCAATCTAAAAAGTGTAAATTCAAAAATATTAAGTGTACAATCATTAATCTGATTAAAGTGAGTCAGATTAAAATCTGAGTTTTTAAAAAGCAGTAGCAATATTGAGAGAAGGCCTGAGCCAGAGGGCCGTGGCAAATCGACTAAATTTAAGTAAATCAGCTGTGTCCCGAGTGTATCGTCGGTACCAAGATACTGGCGATTATGTTCGCCGACAAGGAGGAGGGATAAACGAATAACAACGGAGAGAGATGATAGATTTCTTGTATCGAAATCCCTGAGAAATCGACATTTGACTGGTGCTAATCGCAAAGAAAAGCTTAGAGAGGTCCGAGGTGTAGTTACCAGCATTTGGACAATCAGAAGGAGACTGAAGGTAGCCAACTTGACACCAAAAAGGCAGCTACGGATCCCAAGCTAACTGCAGCTCAGAAGCAAAGGCGATTAGAATTTGCTCGCGAATATCTGGATTGGGATGACTATCAATAGTCAGGTATTATTGTCCGACGAAAGCAGGATCTGCCTACATGGCAACGACAAGAGGCGTTGAGTCTATAGAAGGCCAGGAAAGCGATTTGCTCAATGTTGTATACGAGAAATTGTGTCATATGGAGGCGGTTCTTGTACGTTTTGGGCAGGCATTTCCATGGATGGGAAAACCGAGTTCGTTTTCGTGCCTGGTGGACGACGTGGAGGAGGTTTAACGGCGGATCATTACATCAGAGACATTTTGGATGAACATATGGTTCCATACGCGGGATTTATTGGTGATGCCTTTATTTTAATGCAGAATAATGCACGATGCCATACCGCACGGGTAACCACCACCTATCTGAGTGAGATCGGTGTACCTACAATAAATTGGCCTGCGTTAAGCCCAGACATAAATCCAATAGAGCATGTTTGGGATGAGCTTAAACGAAGGGTCCGGGATAGAAATCATGCACCAAGAAGCATAATGAACTTAAGAGCTGCGCTTAATGATGTATGGGAAGCAATGCCTAAAGAATTTATTAGAAAAGTCATCCGAACCATGCGAAATCGATTGGAAAGTGTAATTAGGAGTAGGGGTAGTAATATCAAATACTGAAAAATAAAGAAATTCATTTTGTAATTGATGATTTCTCTGTTAATAACGTCTTTCTTGCGTTAGTTCCAATGATAAATGTTTAGGAAACTCTGTTTATATTAAATATTGTTTTTATATTGCGTCTTTCAAATAATGCAATAGCAGTTTTTAATAATAAAGTTATTGTTTGCGCATTACATTTTTTTAACTTTATACTTCTTAGATTGAAACAGAAAGTGTAATCTCAAATATCGCTTTTGAGGCGATTGTTATAAGGATATATATTTTTCGTAGAGCCGCGTTTTTCTCAATACAAATAATATTATTGATGAAATATAATAAATAATATAATGTTATTGATGAAATAAATAAATAAAATCAGTATTGGTCTAAATTTACAACAAAGAGTTTAACAAACATTGAGGTATAATCAGATATGATATATGACATATAAAAGTTCATTAGCATAGGATATTATCGACACAATAACTATCATAAACATATATGATATGGTCCTTCCCAGCCTTTTTTCAGTGTCCCATTTCTTTCGAATGCTTGTATTAGATAGAGACAAAAACTGTATATCCGTGATTATTTCTCGAAGAGAATTAACATATTGGTATATTCAGAAAACATATTTATGGACAGTTATTTTATTGGTTGGCATTTATCTACACCAAGCAAATAAGGAGTTTCGTTATGTCAGCGACTGACATAATGCTGACTCACTACGAAATGCCAAAGTCGTCCGTGTATTTTTCTAGAACCGGCGTGGTAATTTTAACCTGGAAAAATTTATTTGTTCTTGTATGTTTTTTATAGCAATTAAAACAATTGAAATATGCCAAAATATTCTGAAAAATAACGGAAATAAATAAGGGTATCGAAGTTAAGGGTGCTGAAGTATTCTAAGGTCTAAAAACAAACTTTCCAAATTTTCATGATGACATAACTATGAATATACATCAGAATACCATAGCAGAAAAATCAATAATATTAGCCTGTGTCTATCCATGCTTTTCTTCTCTTAAAGCCTTTCTTTACATTAGTAATCATCTCATTTTTTACATTAGTTATCTTTTTAAAATAAGTTATTTACAGTCTATATTCCCAAAAGCAGCCATTTTTTATTTCTACAAAAATTTATATAACTATTCGATACTTCTTTATTTTCTTTATTTCCTTAGTTTTCTTCTATTATTTCTCGCTATTTTTTCAGTTCCTTTCTCTTTTTTGTTAACATATTTGTTTCAACGTCCCATTGAAATCATTAATAATTAATGAAACATGACAGCAGAGACCAAATCCAGAATTGAAAAGGCGAGACCAGAAGTTTTATCAAGATGAAGCACATGTTTAATAATAGGGATTTTTCACTACCAATAATAATCACATTGTTAAAATGTTACATATTGGCTGTTTTACTGTATGGTGGGGAAGCATGAACCATGAAAGAACACTACTAAAACAACTATCATCATCATCATCTTGGTGCTACAGCCCTTAGAGGGCCTAGACCTTCTCAAGCTTTCTACGCCATTCTATTCTGTCCCTCGCTTGCATTTTCCAGTTGCCGACTCCGATCTTCTCGGCATCTTGTGTTACCCCGTCCATCCACCTTAGCTTTGGTCTACCCCGTCTTCTCATTCCTACGGGTTGCGCTGTTAGAATCTTTTTTATCATGTTTGACTCAGGGGCCCGGGCTACATGTCCTGCCCACTGCAGGCGGTTTCGCTTAATTATAGTGGTAATATCTTTACCACCAAACGTATGCTTGTAGATATTCTGTAGTTCAAAGTTATATCTACGCCTCCATACTCCGTTCTCACAGACCGCTCCGAATATCTTGCGTAGCACCTTTCTTTCAAAAATGGATAGAGCGGATTCATCTGTATTCGTTAGCGTCCATGCCTCTGATCCATATGTGAGAACGGGGACTATCAGTGTTCTATACAGCCTTATACGAGTTTTTTGAGACAGACGTTTGTTAGCTAAGTACTTTGATAGACCATGATAACACCTGTTTGCAATTATTATTCGCCTTTTTATTTCCTCAGATGTGTTATTATTGGGGTTAACCGATGTCCCTAGATATATGAACTCTTTGACTGCTTCGAAATTTTGGTCATTGATGATTAAATTTGTGTCAACATTTCCAGCTCTTGTGTTTGTGTTAGTCGCCATGAATTTGGTTTTATTTTGATTTATCTGTAACCCCATTCGTTCTGCTGCTGCTACTAGCTCGGTTAGGATTTCCGCAGTTCTCGCCCTAGTTCTTGTTATAATGTCCACGTCGTCTGCATATGCTAGAATTTGGACTGATCTATTAAATATTGTTCCCCTGCTATCTAAATTAGCGTCTCGTACAACTTTTTCTAAGGCGACATTAAAAAGCTGACACGCCAGCGCATCTCCCTGCCTTAACCCCTTATGTATTTGAAATGGGGTTGACGAGTCGTTTTGAATTTTAACTGCTGATAGCATCTTCGCCATTGTCACTTTTATCAAACATATGAGTTTTTTTGGAATTCCCAACTCATTCATAGCATTGTAAAGACTTGGTCTTAAGACACTGTCATATGCCGCTTTAAAATCGACAAAAATATGATACATATATATGTTAAACTCTTGCGCTTTTTCGAGGATCTGTCGTAGTGTAAAGATCTGGTTAATGGTTGAACGTCCACGCCTGAATCCCGCCTGATATTCTCCTAGAAACATTTCAGTATAAGGCTTTAATCTCTCGTGCAAAATATTTGACAATATCTTGTATGCTGTATTTAGGAGAGTAATTCCGCGGTAATTATTGCATTCCAGTTGGTTTCCCTTTTTGTGTAACGGGCAAATTAAGCCTAAGCTCCATTCTTCAGGCATTTGCTCCTCAGACCAAATTCTACTAAAACAACTATATACCTTTTAATTTTGGCTCAAAAGACGAATGAACGTTATCCAGTTAATTTAACAGAAAAATCCGTAAACTTTTCCTCTCTCTCATTGAAAAAGAAAACCAAAATGTCTACTTTTTATACCCATTTCCATGTCACTTCTTCTTCTTATGGTGTCCTATCCAATTAGTGGATGTTGGCGACAATTCTGGCATACTCCTCTCGGTCTTGTGTGGCTCTAAAGAGTGCATTTGCATCGAGGTTTGTCCAATCCCTTATGTTTTTAAGCCATGAGTATTTCTTTCTTCCGATGCCCCGTTTTCCTTCTATCTTCCCTTCCATAATAAGCTTTAAGAACTGGTACTTGGAATTTCGAAATATATGCCCCAGATAATATGTCATTGGCAAATTGAAAGTCACTGAAATTCAAGTCAACATTTTGAAAAGCAGATGTAACGTTATTGTTGATATTTATTCTCTTATGCAATTAAAATTAAAATAATTATTACCTTCCAACAAACTGATTTACAATAGTTACAAAAGTAACTAAAAATACAAGCTTTGTTTTTTTTTCAATTTCAATAGCAATAAAATAGCACTTTATTTTCATAACTAACAAGTGCACATTCGGCTAAGACAATCGAATTGCATGCAACAATTCTCGAAGTGTCTAAAACCCAAAAATACGTTTCGACTTTCGACTGAAAGAAGGGTTTGAGAAGAACCATATTACTTCATATATATATATATATATATATATATATATATATATATATATATATATATATATATATATATATATATATATATATATATATATATATATATATATATGTCACCACATACCTATCCATACAATTGAGTATCCACCTTTAACAAATTTTTATTGGCGAGTTAAATTTTCTAACCTAAAATTAAAAAAAATCCTTGATTTACAGCGCTGGCGTGGGCAGAACTGGTACTCTCATCGCTGCAGACATCCTCTTGCAGACTGCCGCTGCTAGGAAACCCCTGGATGTATATAAAACAGTATTAGATCTAAGAAAACAAAGATGTATGATGGTGCAAACTGAAGTAATTTTTTTTTATCCATTTTACTGCGTATAGAGTTATTAATTTAGTAGTCATGATGACTAAAAGAAATTTTTTTTAGTAGTGTCAATGTGACTTCTGAGTAGGCTGTTATTATTAGACTTTACCAGGGAGCTATTATAGTTACTAGCACTTATACTTTTGATCTCACCTAACATACTCAATTCAGGTATCGATTTAATTCATTCAGTTATCGTAAGTCATTTATTGATTCATATGGATATCTTTCTCTATTCTCTACTAGGCAATAAATGAGAGATTTATGTTCTGATAAAATACTTTCGTATTATCGCCGCAACCACCACTCATTTTTATGCGTTTCGAGAGCGTCGTTAAGCATACCTTGTAGATTGTAGATTTCGAACGAGCCCATTGTTCCAGAAGACCTTTCCACACAACAACCTATAAAAGTTAGTTAGTTATCTGATAGATATATTTTATAATATATCTATCAGATGTAGGGATATATATTATAAAATATATCTATCAGATGTAGGGATAATATTATATAGAGATATTTATTACCTGGTAAATCTCTAAAAAGACTTGTTCCAGGTACTTATGACGTTGGCTAGTAATTGCTCTGCAGTTTGCAGACAATACGTTAGACCGTTTCCTCTGCATTTTCTCAAAATCTACTTGTTGCTGTGTTCACTTTGGCCATTTTACAGAGATGCTCTATAAGTGAGAAACGTCCAGTGTGAACACCCGTGATTGCTCTGAGTTCGATCTTCTGAAGCTCCAAGAGTATTTTTAGGTATCGAGGAGAAGGTGTAATTACCTTTTTGCTTGCCTTTGAGCTAAAATGTTTTCCCAGTGGGAACACATCAAAATGGAATCCACTTGATGATGGAAGGTGGTATACCTTTTTATTTAACGGTAGCGTTAGTAGGTTTCAAGATGTTATGAAATGCTCGCTCTGGTTCATAAACATTCATTCAAAGAATCTATGGTAGATTTGCCTGGTTCATAGGTAAATTATCCTTGTTGAAGAGATATACTTGACAAACATTCACTTTTTATTTATATGTTTTGTATTTTTTCCATTCTCTTTAGAAGAATGGAGTGTAAAGGATAGGCTAATAGGTCTATGTAACCCTCCAGGTTACTCTAGAGGGTGTTTGCCACTCTTAGGAATAAAGCAGACGCTAACTTTTCATCATCCTTTTGGAATATAGCCTAAGATGAAACTCATCTTGGATATTTTTCCTAGATGAGGCAGTAGGATATTATATTCACTGCTGTAGAAGAGCTGGAAAGATACCATCGTCTCCAGAATACTTGTAGGGTTTAGAAATATTGATAGCCCATTTGATTCTATTGCTTGTGAAGATTTTCTCTCTAGACTCTTTCACGTTCTTGGTGGTGTGTATGTAGTTCAGTCCATAATTCACCTTTAATAATAAATAGGAAATCGAGCATTCAAAAAGCAATCTTATGCTTTCCTCTTTATTTTCCGTAAACTCACCACGTACTTGTCGCACACCTCTTTTTTTTATTAACTCTGCTTATGTATGTCTCTTAATTCTGACTGTTGATCTGTGATATTAATATATTTTACCGATGGTATTTAGCTCTTGTGTGTACATCTGGGTCGATTTAAGATTTTTAGTAAGCTCATTTTTAATTTTTTTTAAACAGTTGTGGTAGGGCAGCATTTGTTTGATTTATTTTTATTAATATTCAGATGAAATTGTACAAAATTGATGTGAATGTTGTGAATGATCCAAAATCCTTCCAGTTGTTTAGATCACAAATAAATTGGAAATACTATTTTCAGGAGCAATACATATACGTACATCGGCTACTTGCGGACCATATAGACAGGCCAGCTACACCAGGTAATTATTTCTCTCAATATTTTATTAAAAATAATTACTCATTTGATTCCTCAACTGATCCACAAAATTAGTGGAGCATTTTTTGAGAAGCTTTAACTTTTTTGATATATTATGCGAATCAAACTTTAATAGGCATTTATTTTAGCTAAACAAATACATAAATCCCAACCTCAAATTAACCTCACTCAAAACTCGTCGAATTCATCAATCCCACGATTGCTACATTTAATGCCGATCACTAGCTGCCGAAGGTATCGAGAAAATAAAAATGGAGCTTGTAGGTATCAGTGAAGTTCTCCATAACCGGAACGGGGACCACTAACACCGTCCGTGCGTCAAGTTAACAAGAGCAAGAGGCAGAGCAGAAATCAGCCCTGAGTTCATCGAGGAGATCGAAGAGGAGTACCGCGCAAGGAAGAGGGAACTGTACAGGAAAATCCGTACAGAAAAAAGAAGGCACTGGAAAGAGCTGTGTGAAAAGCTGGATGAAGACATCTGGGGTCAGGGATACAAGATGGTCATGAAGAAGTTCCATGCGTATCCTCCTTACGAAATGCCTATGGACAAGAAGCTTGAGGTAACACAAGAGCTCTTTCCGGACGGCAGATGGCATGGGGTATGGAGGGATGAAGGAGCTGAGCGAGCTGTACCCTTTACCATGGATGAACTTGTCGAGGCATTGGGTTCACTTAAGACGCGTAGGTCCCCCGGACTGGATCAGATACAACCTCAGGCGGTGAAGGGTCGAGGACGGGCGGAGCCTGCGTGGCTTCTGGAACACATGAATGCACTGCTGGAAGCACAATCCTTTCCTGAGCCTTGGAGGACATCGAGGTTAATACTGCTCCCCAAGGCTAGGTAAAAGTATCGCTCTATCTGTCTTCTTCCATGCACCAGTAAGCTGTACGAAAGGATGCTGCGAGTACGCATAAACGACATGATTGAGAGGTCAGGTGGTTTATCTCGGAGACAATTTGGTTTTTGTAAAGGGAAAAGCACGATTGATGCAATCATGAGTGTGCTCGAAGCATTGCGCAACATAGGGGATGAATATCGCTGGGCGGCCCTGCTGATGTTTGATGTTAAGAATGCATTCAATACGCTGCAGTGGAACGAGATAATGAAAGCAATGGAGGAGAGAGAATATCCTGGGTACCTGATGAATGTGGTGGCGGAGTATCTGTCCGAGAGAAGGATTATGTTTTAAAAGATTAAGTTTTCTTATATTATTTCTCGCTATTTTTTCAGTTCCTTTCTCTTTTTTGTTAACATATTTGTGTCAACGTCCCATTAAAATCATTAATAATTAATGAAACATGACAGCAGAGACCAAGAAGGATTATTTCCACCATAATCCTTCTTGGTGGATTTTTCCACCAAGAAGGATTATGGTGGAAAAGGGCACGATCGTGGACGTGACGGCCGGGGTACTCCAGGGATCTGTCTTGGCCCGGCGCTGGCATATGACGGGGTTATGCACTGTGAATACGGAGAGGGTACAACCCCCTTCGCATTCGCGGATGACCTAGCTGTACTGGTAATGGCCCTGTATGAGCCAGATGTCAAATACCGGGTTCGGAACGCAGGCCGCATCGTAAACCGGGAGGTGGTCCGGAAGGCTGCGAATAGTGCGGCTGCGTTGGGGAGGGTGTTGTACAGTCGATCGTGCTCTACGCGGCACCAGTCTGGAGCGAGGCGGTAGAGATAACGGCCTATAGGAGGCTCATGTCTGCGGCAGCCTTGTGGACCATCACTGGATGTGTTCCGTTGCATGTTTTGGCGATGGAAAGAAAAGAGCTCTATGATGGAAGAGGCCCAAACCTTACTGTCGCCGAGAGGACAGGAAAGGGAAAGGTCAATTGAAAAATGGCAAGAAGAATGGAACAACACGGAGGATGTGGCACAGTGGACGAAAATGCTGATGCCGAACATAAGAGATTGAGTGGATTGTGGCCACAGGCAACTGGATTATTTGATATAAGGTTGAATGCTCGAATAAATAAACTTTGAAAAATTAAAGGCAAATATCGAGCACAAAATCTTGCCCAAGTACTTTCGCTTTCTAGAGCATCATCAGGGGCATCTGAAATAAATCAAGAAACGTTTTTTTTAGATGAAGAAAATTGATTAACTTCGATAAAAAACTCGAAGTTAATGGATGATAAAAGTTTTTTGTGATTAACGTTTTAGACTTACTTCGTCAAATTTGGACTATCCAGCAAGCGCAGAATGTAATAAACATGAAATTTAACATAGATTGTAGTGTTATGTACAACAACATATTTACTACAATCAGACCACTTGTTTTAAGCTGGATCAAGAGTTTTCAGCTAAAGTTTCTATTAAGCGTGGTGTCAGACAGGGATGTATTATGTCACCAAATGCCTACACGAAACCAGTTTTTGAAACTTGGCGCTGTGGAAAAAAAATATTTTCATTATTAATATTTAGTATTAGTATTTAATTTTAGCATTTAGTATTAGTTATTATTAGTATTTATTAAAATATAATGCATCTCAGCCAAAGCTAGGAAATTGTATCTATGGAAATGATAATTTTAATAAAATTTTGAGCTGGCCAATTGGTCTAAACCAAGGTCATTAATCTAAAGACACATACATTACGTAACACCGGTCGTGAAATCGTAGTCTTCTACATTATTAATAATAACTTTTTTGCTTTAGACGCGGCAGAAGCGGATCCTGTATATGAAAATATGGACATGATCAAAAGGAGGACGAATACAGACTGCAGAAGTACAGATGAGGAAGAAAGTGGATTTTAATTGCTACAATTTTTTTATTAAATCATTCCAAAAACGACTGAGCATGGAGTATTACCTATAACTAGATAGAGTAACTTACTTTTATATTTGTTTATAATAAAAAGTAAAAAAATTGTTCATATGAAGTGGTATACCACACCACAACTACAAAATATGAGGTTGAACATAAGGTGCTGAAATTATTTTCTTCTAAACATACATTACGTCTGTGAATATTCTAGTGAACCGTGTTTTGTAGCCTTGTAGGCTAAATTTATATATAAATACAGAGATAGTTTTAGCACAAATATGATCATATGCGACCCATATACATGTACTTAATATTAGATATGAGTTTAATTAACCTTTAAAATAATTGGAATGTAAAGAAACTTAAAAAACTGTATACACTGTAAAATTGTAAAAAAGAATGTTATCTATGGAAAAGAAAACGGCAGTGTTTTGATTGAAGTGTACATACAGATCTTTTTTCTTTTATAAGAACGAAATTATTACAGTATTAGGCTTCAAATTAAGCCAATAATCTTGTGTAAAATTTGTAGTAAAATGTATATTTTTATTATAGCTTATGTTGTAAAAACCTATTCTTCTCTTTTATAATTTTTTTATTAAAAACTTTTAAAATATATTCTGAAATAAATTACTATTTAAATGGGAATAAGCCATTATTATTGGCTTATTCCCATTTAAATAGTAATTAATTTAAAATGCCACAAGAAAATAGCTTCAGAACAATATATTCTAAAATATACAGAAATCATAATTTTGATGGTTACTGCAGTTAAAAATGGATAAAAGGATTCTGAAACAGCGTCATACCACGGTAATTTCCACATTCTAACTGGTCTCCTTTTTTATGTAATGGTACAATAATACCGCTATTCCAGTCCGCTGGTAACTGATTATTCAACCATATCTTTGTTATCAGCTCATGTATTGTTTTTAGTAATGCGTCTCCTCCTTCCTTTAGTAGCTCCGATGCTATTTAATCATATCCCAGTGATTTATTGTTCTTTAATTTGCCTACTGCTGTTCAATTTCCGCTATTGTTGGTGGACTTTTTTGTCTGTTTGGTCTAATGGTACATCACAGTTTGCTTCCTTCCTATCTTCCTCAAGCTTTTCCTAAAAATGTTCTGTCCATCTTCTTAGTATTTCTTGCTGTTATTTCTCTGTTGGCTTACTTAGTTCTTGAAGTTCTTTGTTCATATTTTCTCTCCTCTTTCTTCAGTGAATTCCCTTTCTTCATTATGTCAATGTTTATATTGCTCCTCTGATTGTCGAGTTCTGTGCCATTACTTTCTATCTGTTGTCATGTTCTATGATTTCTTGTCCTTGTTTTTTCAAAGCCTCTCTTTTTTTTCTTCTGTATATTCTAGTCGCTTGTATTCTCTTTTTGTTATAATTTCTCTGCTATTTCTTGCGTTTCTTTTAAGTTGGTCAAGCCGTTTTCCTCTACTGCAGTTCTGCATTATTCATTATACCATTCCGCATTTTCATTATAAAAGAAATATCTTCTAAAAAGTCCTAAATAACTTTTGAAATATATCATAAAGATGTTTGAAGTTTGCAATACTATTGCTGAATTTTTCGTTCTGAGTTACATGAAGTTAAAAATTCAGCTATTCTTAACAAAGTCTGACAAGTAACCTCACTATCTTCCTGCTTCAAAATTGTTTTAGAAGTTTTAGAAAAAAAAATTGAACTTGAAAGTTTATTCAAAATTCCATATTTTGTGTTGATTTAAAATCCTTTAGGGATAGGCAAAAAAACAATTAGGGATAGCTGGACAATGTGCAATTCAAAAAATTATATTTTATATACTGTATGTAATAAAACTTATTTTTAAAATAAAAAAATCGTATATTAAAGCACACCTCTCAATTTCCTGAATTTTGTAAAGAGATCAAAGAGATACTATCAGTAATAAATATGAAATTGTTATTTAATAACCTTTAATTTAATACCGACATGTAGGTATAGGTAACAAGTGGAAAATTAGCATCATTAGCATCTGTTAGTTCAAATGGTGGTATAGCCTTTGTAGCCCCTTAGAGTTCTTACCCAACACTAGATATATAGGATTATCTTGTAGAGTTAGAACACTCTACAAAATACTAAAAATGAATGATACATAATAAAGACAGAGTATATAAATATCCGAATATGAATTATTAACAAAATTGCCAAGTATGACATTTCACTGTTATTAAATACATTAACCCAAACATAGACACTAAAAATGATAAAATTAATGATGATGGAAAACAACTAACAGACTTTGCATAAAAAATTAATAGTAGTAATAAATGTGCAACGTTTAAGAAAGGAATTATATAAATGAACACAAGTGTTACCTAGTGGCAAAAATCAGTCAATAATATGGATCTAAAGTCCCATTTCATATAAGCAAATTTTCAATATATTATTTTTGTAAGTACTTTTTTTTATATTCTGCAAACAATTTTAATTCTATACATTTTTGTCATAGCTGTGATATTTTCTGATATATTCAGGATATAATATTAAAAAATAGGGTAACATCAATTTTTAGCTCTAAAATTTTGGCTAATGTGCCATAACTTTTTCAGTTGGAGTATATTGAAAAAGCAATGTTCTGGAAACAAAAATCCAAAGTCCAACTCACTACATCCACTCTAAACAGATCCCATATGGGCTACTATGCAAATAGTGAACTTTCCCTTTCATACAATAAAATTAACCTAGGCAGAGAATATTATTCTAGGACTGTTTGGGGAAATAGAACAACTGACAAGTTTGGCGTTTCTCTAATTATAATTTAATAGTAGATGTCAAGTATGTTTTTATGTATTTTTTTAAGGATGCCTTTTTAAGTACCTAATGTTGAATGTAATTTCAGAAAAAATAGTATGTGTACCTCCTAGTAAAAATATATTTCTGAACATCTATGTTATATGCCACAATTTGCATCATCATTGGCAAATGTATTATTTTTACTACTTACTAGATACACTATAAACTATAATCAAACAACTTGACAAAATCAAGCTCTCCAATAGCTGATGCTAATGAAAAATAGTTTATGTAGACAACAATAAAGATATTACAGCACATAATGATTTTAGAAATAAACTTACCTGTCATTGCTGAGTAACCATGTTGTGGTGATGAGATGGATACTGTAAAAAACCCATGCTGTGAGGAATGGGATGGATAGGATGATGTATTCTAGGATCTAGCATCATCTGGTGCTGAAAACCAACAGGAACTCCATCCATTATGTGGTTTTCATTTTGTCCAAAATGCAACAGTGGCATGTGTCCGTGGTTAGGATTTGGCATATATGCATGGTTTTCTGGTACTGTCTCAGGCATGTTAGTTGATTTATCACTCATTTTTTCAAGTTCATTTGGTTTAACACACTGCACTTCATCCTTTGTTTCAATGATCTTTGGCTCCTCTGCATTCTCTTTATTTTTCTCAACCAAAATAGCTTTGTTGGTATTCTTCTGCTTTTGATAATAAAAGCCCATATCAAAAAGCAGCCTTCTTAGAGTCATTAATGAAAAATTTGGTAGGTTACTGTTGGATTTAACATTTTTCAATATAGTACTTAAACTCGGTACTATATTCCTATATTTTAAATCATAAATAATTTCCTTAATTGATTCCCTTACCTCCTCATCATATTTTAAAAACCTACTATTGATATTGAGGTTTTTTCTAACTTTGGTTTTTGACGGTTCTTTAAATCCCTGAGGACTATCTTCTTCCTTTCTAAATTGGAAAATACTTTTCTCACTACACCCTGTTGCTTTGGAGGTTCGCCTAACAATTTCAGTAACACATTTTTCTGGATGCATTTTACTAAAGTATTTAAAGACATTCAGAATTATAATTTTCTCTTTGCATGAATAAGACATGCCTTGTTTCATTTTTATCACTTCTCGAGACATTGTATTTTTGACAAAAATAACGATTTTTAGCTGATTTTTGGAAATGTTAACTTTTATTTAAACCTACAGTAACCTTAAATCTGAAATTTTGACTTTTATTTTATGTTTACTGTTTACATCGTAGTCACCACAGCACATAGCCCTCTAGTAAGGTACGTCCCATAGAAAGATTTGGGGGAGAGTTTGTAGCGCCAAATGCGGACGGGCCGAAACTAATTTCATTTGGTGGCAAATTTAAAACGTAGGTTCTGAATTTTAAGACACTAATTAAAAAAGTATGCTCTAAATTTTAGGAGGCAAAACTCAAAAAGCATACTTTTAATTGTTAAATAAATAGTCATAAAATAAGAAATAAAAACTTATTCTATACCAAAAAATATATCATCTCTGTCGAAAAATATATAGTATACACTTACGCATTTTTATATATAAATGTAAAATATAATTTGTCTTACTAATAAAACACTCGTATTCCAAGGTTATTCCGTATTTATATCTAGAATAGTTATCCTAAGTATAAGGTAAATATACTAAAATAATTTGTTACAAATAAACATACCAGACAGAGAGAGTATAATTATGGTACAGGAAAGTTTTTATTTATTATTTTATGACTACATCTGTTTTTAATTATATTAACAAATCAAAGTCCCGAAAACAACAAAATAAAACACAGATTTCATGTCACTTGTTTATTTGTAAAATTTTCTTAAGTATTGGCAACAAATATCCTTGTCCTCCTCATTCCTTAAGCCCTTGTCAGGGTCTGGGTAGAGACCAAGGCACAGTATATTGCTTAAAAGCAATATACTGTGACCAAGGTTAGTATATGGTAGATGTTAAGTCTTAAGCACCTCTTACTCTCACTTAACATCTACTAACCTTGGGTAGAGACACTCTAAATATTATTAGCTCACTGTCTCCATACCAGATGAACGCCTTCATGTAGGGATTTTTCCACCAATCTTCATTTAATCTTCCCATCCTGTTAGAGATCTTCCTATTGTTTATTAGATATATTATATATTAAAATTTGGGATACAATACAATGTTTTTATAACGTCATTTGCAATTTATAACGTCTCTTTTTTTTTCGGTGGGTACTCAAAATTCTTTAGAAATAAGTTGTTATTGTAAATTTAAGTTGTGTTTAGTAGAATTAGCTACAATGTTTGTTTTTTGGAAAAATTGTATGGTATAATCATTATATGTTTGGGTAAATATGCAAAACTAGTGAAACCATGGCAACAGCACTTACATCAACGTCATCATACCATACACTCTTGTTATGTCATACCTCCACCTAAGGTGACTAGTAGCGCCGTCGCCATTATGAACGGCTGGACCCATGCAATTCACTGTTCCTACCTGCCCTATTTCATTTACACTACTGTGGTAGTCACGTGACTTTGACAGGACATCTGTTATTTATTTATTGTGTAAATATTGGAGGCAAAATTGAATCATCTATTTTTGTATAAAATCATAGCTTGTTATAGCTACTACAAGTATAGCAAGCTATGATTTTATAAGTAAGTACCTTATTTATATTACTGTTCGAAAAATTTTGTGCTATTTTTGAATATAGCTGTATAACTTGTATACTACAAGTACAATACCTGCAAACTATTCACAGGTCAGGACCTACATATATTTTAATAATCCTTTCGTATTTCAATTACAAATCTATCAGAATAGTATTAGCATGTTGTAGATATAAATAATTTACTAATGATATAAGTGATCATCGTGAAAGTCTCGCCTATATCGATATACTCTTAATTCGTCTGCTCATGGCCTACATATTTACAATATGGTTTCTATTTCTTAATATCTGATCTTTACAAATAAAATTCTAAAAAACTCAAAAAAGAATCATCCATCATACCAGCTAATATTCTACCCTATCCTGTTGAGTTTTTATTTGATTTTTTTTATGTCAATTGCCAAATTTTAGTGGGGTGTGTGTTTTTATTAATTCCATATGATTCCATTGATGAAAGATATCAAGCTTGTTTTCCATCATAAAACTTTACATAAACATTTTTTTCACCGTTTTTTGCTAATTTGCCTGGTCTAATATTCTGACCAATTTTGATGGTAAAAGTCTGGATAAGTTTTTATCAATATATTATCCTTTGTCTTCAGGTCTGTATCTATTATTTAAATATATTAAATTATTTACTTTTACCCATTGCTCTTATCGTCGTGTGCCTGTCGTGCTACATCCATATTATTTTTTGCACTTTTAAGAATATATATATATATATATATATATATATATATATATATATATATATATATATATATATATATATATATATATATATAATTAATAAAATAATTTAACGAAACACGAAAAATTTAACGATTAGGTACACTAACATAGATAAAGAATATATATTACTGAATAGATAGGAAACTGTGTAGGTTATTTCTGGACAATGCGCCATCTGGCGGCCTTAGGAAAGCAACATCTTATTAAAAAATCTTCTCGTAATTCTTCAAATATAAAGATTAATATTGAGGGTTTGATTACAAAAATAAAACAAACGTTGGTTCTTTTTCTACTTTATTTTCTTTTTTACGTTTTTATATAAACATTAATTACATGTATTTAAATGTAGTTGGTTAAACAGTGGCTATTCTGTAGTTTCTATAAATTACAACACAGAAACAGAGAAGGAATAGCATCACATTTCAAGGTGGACTTATATCTCAATCCAACATAGCGGGCTTCTGGTCCAAAATGAATTGTGCAAGTCTTCTCTGCCAATTTTGTTAATCCAAATATCATAAAGCTAAAAAATAAATAGTTTGTTTTTAATATTTTTTGTGAAATAATGTTACATAGTATATTTCTAGAGGTGCTTTACAAAAGGACAAATAAACAAAAGTTTTGTAGAAAAAGTTCTTGAAACATTGAAGAATTGCCACATTTTTAATGGCGATAATTTTAATTCCTAAAAAACTTTTACCTAATTCTATATCGGCAACAATTCTAATACACATCATAACGTGAAAGAAAGAAGTTTGGGACAACATCGGACATTTTAAGGCAATTATTAAAAAATAAATAAAATCTTATATCAGCATTTTCTACTTACCGCCCTATCTTTTGGAAAAATATGCATTTGAGCATCCTTATTGTAATTATTACAACCATTAACGCAACAGTTAAAAACCGTAATTATTTAAATATGATGGCAAAAAAACAAACAATTATTTAATCGCAAATAATACAACTCAAAACACTGTGTCGAAACCACAATAAAAATGGCGTACTTGTTTTGTTGGTTGCGGTATTGCGCAGTCACGAAGCTTTACTATGAATGCTACGCCCTCTGGTGTCCTTAGGAAATACAAATTTCAGAGGACTGTCACTCCCATAAGAGATACCCGGGCATGTACACTAATTAATATTACGTCACAATAATCTAAAGAACCGATCGCTTGTACCGCTGTGATTCGTGGAGAATAGTTTTAGAAAGGATAAATAAATAAAAATACCAACCACATTAATAAAAAATTATTTAATTTGGTTGCCTTTCACTAAGCAGATATAAAGGACTTTGAAAGCAGTCTTAGTAGCATTTTTGAAAATATGTACACGATACACCATTACCATACAATTATTATTGTTAATTTTTTTCTGGTGCTCTTGAGAAATCAGAAAACAAGCGTTATACCATTTATCATTTTCAAGCAAGAAAAATCAAAATAGCATAGTGCACATATTTCTAACATCTTTATTTTTTGAAAAACTTTTATATATAAATATGAAATTGTTTTAAATTACGTATTAGCAAAGACACGGGAGAACTTTTAACGGTCGATTGATAGGCAAACATTATCTAAACAGTTTTAAAATTACACTTAAATGTTCACTTAAATAATTATTTATTGTGCACAATATGATTCGCAATTGCGATTTAGATTTTAGGAAAATGTATTCATTAGGTTAGGTTCAATATGTGTGGGTGCTTAACCACCCTTTCACTCGACATAGGAGGTCGAGTTTACAGCGAATTTATTTTTTATAATAGAATATATTAGTTAGAATTAATAGAATATATTAAGCAGAAGATATTTTATACCACAAAAGATGTCATTGTCTTGTGGTACGCTCCGCAATATACTTGCAATATAACAGCTATGACGTAATCATTTAAGCATGTAGACAAATGACAGATCAAAGTTATAAACGTAAAGCATTTAAAAGAATAAAAATATGTCAGAACCTATACCATGGTCAATTTCATATGATTTCTGATAAATTATTCGGAAATTAAGATAGAGAGCGAAAAGACAAGATTAGCTTTCATCAAAATTAAAAAAAAAAAATCTTTAACGTCAAGATACAAAATGTTACATATTCTCGGTTCTTCTGTATGAAGTGGAGCCATGGAACATAACTGAAGTCTTACTGAAGAGATTCGAAGCATTTTAAATGTGGTGCTATAGACGCATGTTAAGGATTAAACAAAGTTACCGACGAAGAAATTTTGCACAGAATGGGTAAGAGCGCGAACTAGTCATGACATAAAACGTCGCAAACTGAAATATCGGGGCCATATAACACATAATGAACAATGGCCTACTTCGGATCATACTTCAAGGTTTAAGCTAAATGAAATTTTTAGGGGCTCAACATATAAGTCTAACAGGGGCTCTGGTTAGATAAGAGAACGAGCAATCAAAAATGTTGCTAGGATACATCAAAAAGTTGAAGATTCTGGGTGGCATTCTATATATTCGGATAAATAAGGGTTGAAAGTTTGAGTAAATGATCGATCATTAATAATGATTATATTACAAGAGATTTGCATCACAAAACCAATCTTTTATGACTGCTCGTTATTAAAAACACAGCAGAGCGAGTACAAATTGATTTTGAGAGTTTGTGGGAGATGGCGCCACTGTAAGTTTAGATCTCTTTGTCACGAAACATTACAAATTTCCCCACATTATTGGCGAATAATCAATTTGGGTCTGAAATTTAGCCGTCTGAATTTCGAAGTCAAAAAGTAGTAAAGAGAAAGCTAAAACTTGTGCAGAACGTGTTAAAAAAGTTTTCCAACCATCCCTCGCAAACGCGTTTAAATTTTTTGAGGTTTGAAGTCAGTTGGACATTTCTGTTGTGGACGTTTTTAAAAGTGAACTTTTAAATATTATAATAAAGTTCGTTGTAAATCTTTAATTGTTAGATGTTTAATATTTTATCGGAATACAATTTCAAAACATATATTTATTTAAATATTACAATTTTTCAGATTTTTTTGTTCAGATTTGCAAATTTGTTCCTATTAATTATACAACCAGTAATACACTGCAATGGCAGCTTGACAACAACTTTCGGTATAGTATAATATGATTTGATTAAAAAACATAAAGTCCCCCGTGCTCTTTTTTACATTATTGAATGGAACAGTCTTATTTTTATACTATTAGCGTAAAGCACATAGCACCATCGACAAAATTAAACCACTTGACTCTTAAAAACAAAACCATAACGACATCAAAAATACTACTAATAAATAATCGGTAAGTTTCATAAACTTACAAAAACAATATTACTAACAGATCGTACAAACATTCGAAACGTTTCAGTGATAAATAAAATTATAGTACTCTGTACAACACATCTAATATATCTATTGCTTACGATGTTATAGAGCGAGTTACTTGAAAATTGGAAGGATTTTCTTACTGTTAGGTACGTTTTTGTCATAGACCAAAACCTTCTTAAAAATCGATTTAAAATTAGAAATAGAAATTAATATTTATCAAACCAATTTAGGCATCTTTACTACTGTTCACATTGCTGCAAATCCACACATTTCATTATCTTAATTTTGTCTCTAAGGGTTGATTTTAAGACATTCTGGTGAGTTTCGAAATGTCACTATTTTCAAATATTCTGCAACTTCTTTAGACAAATATCTGGAATCCCAACGTGCTTTCCTCTTTCTCCTGTCATTCCTGATTTGTTCGGTATGGCTCGAGTACGTTAATGATTGGCGATGTCAAACGAAAGAGGCAACAAGGTGCGGCAAAAATTCGAATTAGAGCACGTAGGGAAACAAAACATTTGACATTTAATTAAATAGTTATAAATAGTGTAAATAATATTAAATAAAGTACCATAATGTGAAAAAGTAAATGCAAACAATACTGTTCTGTACCGCAATGCAGTAATTATCGTTCGGAAGCAATAAGTATGCACTTTTTTCGTCGAGATAAAAATGTACAATGTTGTTGGGCTCGTGAATTAAAAATTGAGAAATCAATAACAAGCGCTATGATAGTGTGTTCACATTTTTTATCTATAATTTTTTTTAAATCCACTACTTACACACAACAAGGAAAATACAGGAAATACGCTGAGAAATCGAAAGAGAAGTAAAGACATTAGAAGAAAATGTAACGTACAGTGTAAACGAATGGACACAAAATAGAAAAAAAGTATAATAGAATAATATAATTAATAAGTATAATAATAGAGTAATAGAAATCAGTGTCGTCAAAATAAGTATCGGACGACCGCGCAAAAGTTGGAGTGACAACCTTCCATAGAGGTATTAATCCGCCAATGAACAAGCAGAATTGCTTATAAAGAGGAAACAGAAGAAGAAGTTTAAACCAACTGAAGATGAATGTAAGGTAATACACGCAGAGATTGTTTCACTTAAAACGATGTTTCATGTGCTATGGCTATGGCAGTTTGATTTGTTTTTCTACTTGGTCGATCAGGTGAGCATCTGATCATCGTCAATACTTTTATGATCTGTTTTCAAGGTCAAAACACCTTTCTTTTTGTCATTATATCCCTCATCCATATCGAGAGAGCGAGGAAGAGAGATAGAAACGTTTAAATAACCATCTTTGGAATAATAGCAACAAAATATGACTTTTACCATCTCTACACCTTTTTATGACATTGTTTCACAAATATTACAATTATATCAAACTTAACGACTCTTCTGCAAGGCTTGGTCATCAATTCCTTTAAAATATCTAAAAATTCTTCCGATTTCCTCGAAATACTCAAATTGGGTGACCGGAAAATATAAAGTAACATTTTAAAATAATTATATTTTACTGAAAAAAACTTTGGTATAAAATGTAAGCATTTATTCTTAGTTATGACTAGAAGTTTTATCGTTAAACTTTAGTTACACTAATGTAATATTGAAAAAATGATTAATTATCAAACTATTTTATTACATGGATGGAAAACGTCCTAAATGCTGACTTTCGTGCCATTTATGAAATATATGTTACATGTAACCGTTCCAGTAACTGCAAAATGTATTTATTATGATTCTAAAATGGCTGTAAATAACATTTAATAAACGATTGAGAATATTCTTTACGACTATCATAAATATAAAATCTCTCAGTTTGTTCATACAAATCTCTAAACCATCCTTATTTGAAATTGCTTTTTTAAATTAAGTTATAAATGCTAAAATCTAAATTTTATTCGTTTATTTATGTATTCTTTTTATACAGGGTGGACCAAAAGTCTGGAGAGTTATCTCTTAAATGGATGGTCCGAATTGCACAAAAACCGGGATACGATTATTCTGCAATATGTAGATTTCAAATTTGACATTTGCAATGTTGCCAGATTTACCATTTTTCTGATATCATTGGCCACTTTGGATTTTTAAATACAACACTCTTTATAATGTATTATTATTAGAATCCTAACTTCAATACGAGTTCAGGCATATTTAACACTTGGTATTTTATCTAGTAACGAAGGTCTTAAATAAATACAACTTCTCAGTGCCAAACAGTTTTGAAGAAATTCAGTATATGAGGCGTTCAGAACCATAGTGGATTAAGTCCACTTTTTACGAAAATTAAGTTAGCGGTGTAGCTACTACTACTATTAGCCCTAAAGTCTTTGTAACCTAGCTGACTGGCGAAAGTTAAGGTCTTCTTCTGGAGAAAAGTTCCACTGATTGGGACGTTTTTTCTTCGACATTCCTGAAACCATTTCAAGAGACATTTTTCTAGATCCGAGAAGCCAGCAGACTTCGACCGAAATTTGTAGACGTTGCCTTGAGTCGAATTCGCTAAAATCTTTATAATCTTCCTTACTTTTAAGTATGGTGAACAGCGTGCTCATTCCAATGTCAAATTCTTTCGCAAATGAGATTTTGTTTTATTCCCTTTTTCTGTAGCATTTATTAACGCAATTTTTTCTCTTATTGTTAATGATCGAAGTTTTTTAGTATTCTGGAAACTCGACATGTTTTCGTTAGGATTAAACTGAGAACTGAATATGACTGATGTATCATCAAGAAAATAAACAAACATGACCTTCTAAAATGATGGTTAAAATTTGACAAGTTCAAGTTACAAAGGTAAACGAACATATGTATCACTTTCGAGTTATCGAGGTATGTGTTCCAGTTATAAAGGTTAAATTTTTCACAATAGAATAGGATTGAAACAGAACCAGAGTAAAAGTACAAGTTATTGAGAATTTCGAGTTATCAACGTTTCAGTTATCGAGAGTCGACTGTACATCTTCTTTACGTGCCATCTCCGCGACAGAGTTTGGCAATCATTATGGCTATTCTGATCTTAGATGTTGCCGCTCTGAATAGTTCGATTGATGTGCATCCGTACCATTCCCTCAAGTTACGCAACCATGAGATTTTTCTCCTTCCTATATTTCTCTTGCCCTGGATTTTCCCTTGTATAATTAATTGAAGTATGTTGTATCTTTCATTATGCATAACATGCTCCAGGTATTGCAGCTTTCGTGTCTTGATGGTTTCCAATACTTCCATTCTTTTGTTGACTCTTCTCATGACTTCGTTGTTTGTTACATGCTCGGTCCATAATATCTTCAGGATTCTTCTATACACCAACAGTTCAAATGCTTTCAACTTTTTAGTAACGCGTTAAGTGTCCATGCTTCTATCCCGTAAAGCAGAGTCCAGAAAATATAACACCTTGCCAGTCTAACTCTCAAGTCTAATTTCAGTTCTCTTGCACAAAGTACCTTTCTCATTTTGTAGAAGTTTGTTCGTGCTTTCTCTATTCGAACTTTGATTTCTTTGGAGTAATCGTTTGTTTGATTAATTATTGTGCCAAGATAATTGTAGTTTTCAACTTGTTCTAAAGTTTTACCGTTAATTGTCAAGCTTTCATCATTATTTTGGGTTTTTGATATCCTCATAAATTTAGTTTTCTTGATTTTTATTGATAATCCATACTCTTCTCCATACTCTCTTGCTGTTTCTCCCTCAAGAGCTCTTTTCATAATTTCTTCAGAGTATGTATTGAATAGTAGTGGTGACAATTCACACCCCTGTCGCACTCCTCTTTTAATTTCGAACTCTTCTGATGTCGTGTTTATTAATGCGTATGTGTTCCTGCTGTTTATAATATAGATTTGTTATAATTCGAGAGTCATTGTATTTTAATTGTTTTGCTTTGAGGACGTCCATTAGCTGTTTGTGGCGGACTTTATCGAAAGCCTTGTTGTAATCTATGAAACATACGTACATATCTTGGTTCACATCCAAGCATCTCTGGATTAGTACGTTGAATGCAAAGAGAGCTTCATGGGTACCTACGCCTCTACGGAATCCAAATTGGGTTTCTTCCCCATAGCAAGTATTTGGTAAATGCGTTTATGGATGATCTTTAAAAACATTTTAAGTGTGTAAGACATCAGGCTTATGGTGCGGCGGTCGGTGCATTCTCTAGCATTTTTCTTTTTTGGGAGACAAATAAATGTTGAGGTCAACCATTCATTGGGTATGTCACCCGATGGATAAATTTCATTAAAGAGCTTTAAGAGGACATCCATGTACTCATTTTCTATTATTTTAAGGATATCAATAGGCAGTTGAGCTGAGCCCGGACTTTTTCCGTTTCTGGTGTTCTTTAGTGCATACAATATTTCTTCTTTTGTAATTTCTATACTTGTTTCTCTGTCCTCGAAAAATATGTCTTGTAGCTTTTCTCTTTCGTTGTCGAAGAGCTCTTCCCTATATTCTTTCTATCGTTTTAGCTTTTCGTCAGTCGTTATCATAGTATTTCCATTTTTATCTAAAAGAGTTCTTTTTTGCAGCCCTGCCATTTCTTTAACCTTTTTATGTAGGTTAAATAGGTCGTATTTGTTCTGAAGATCTTTATCTCTTTACATTTTTCCTCTTTTGTTTGATTTGCCTCTCTTATCATTTTTCTGATTTCATTGTTAATGATTTTGTAATTATGACTGTCTTTGTTCTTGGCTTGTCTTCTTTGGTCCATCCTGCTGAGTATTTCATCGGTCATCCAGTTGTCTCTCTTTCTTATCGGTTCTGACTGTCTTCTTTCTTATCGAGTGTACATAGTTTGTATCAAAAAATTTATTGAGAACGATTCGGCGTTTCTAGACTTTTGTTTTATCTTTTTAAAATATTGCTCACTACATAAAATCAAAAGTATTGTATACGGTTTGGAGAATTCAATAAAGGTACAATATACAGGATGTTGTATTTAAAAAACAAAAGTGACTAATTGTATCAGCAAAACGGTAAATTTGCCAAAGTTATAAACATCAAATTTCAAATCCTCATATGGAAAAATACGTCTATTCCTGCCTTTGTATAATTCGAACCATTCATTTAAGAGATAACTAGGCGTTTCTATACTTTTGGTCCACTCTGTATATTATAATGATGAAGGATATCGACTAGAAAACCATGTAGATAATAAAATCGTTCTTTTTAACAAGCCTATGTACTGCTTCCATAATTTTCGGTAAACATTGACTGAAAATCCATGTAGATACTCTTCTAGATGGATTTAACTTCTTAACCCCTTTTGATTCAATGTTACATTGTGCAAATAAACCTTAACGAAACCAAATTGGTCATTAACCATACTCTTTCTACACAATTTGTGACTGTTACTTGATATGGTGATACCAAACACCCAAAAATGCTGTCAAAACATCTTAAAATAGTCTTTGTTAAATCATAATACAAATAGTACAGTAAGTGCTACAACAAGTAGGTTCCAATTATACAAAGCCTTGTGAAGTTTCACCAACTTCTCTTCTCACTTCAGCTATTCACTTATTTTGAAAGCATTTTTGGTTATTATTCTTTATAAAACACTGGGATATCGTTAACATCAGTCTTGTTATAGATAAATGATGTCACCCAAAGAGCGTTGCAGTGATACACTGTTAAGCTACAATTTCAGCTATTACGATATACAAGATTGGAACTGCACATAATACTGTAACTATATTGTATTTTAATATGTTTTTTGACGTGGTTTTAGGTCTTGATTAAAAAAAAACAAATTTTCTGTTCTATTCTCATATTAACTGTTTTAAAACTATTGATAACTTATATGTAATCTTTTCTTACACTAATATGAGTGTTTAAGCAAGAAAATAAAAAAAAAATAAACGTTTTCCTAAATAAAAAAGTTTTTTTTAAACACTTTCTGAATATAACATACGTAATTTAGTTTATTTCGTATTAAAATCCTAACCTAACCTCAAAAAATATATAAAGTCGTATTACAAAAGGTGTCAAATATTATAAGCAGTTCCAATAAACATCAAATAAATGCCTTAATAACGAAATTAGTAAGAAAAATAAGTTAACTTTTTGCGATATAAATATTTGGAATGAGTTATTTTTAACAATATACAGCATATATTACAACAAGTAAGAAATTTACCTTACCAACAACAGGCAGTAGTTCTTTTATACATCAAACTAAACACTTTAAATAAATAAGTTTTAAACATATGTTAGGAATAAGGGGTATTCGTTTTTATATATGGACGAAACGGGTGATAAAATGATGCGTTCAACTGTGATAAACTATTTTTTGTTATGTTTTACTCATTTTAAGGAGATTCTTTCTCTTCCTCTATCCTTATAGGTATTGATATATCCATTTCCCTTAGATTTCCATGATATATATGTAACCTACCGAGTCAGCGTTTGCATTTATTTTATAACCGGCTGTGGAATACTGTTGAACCGTTTTGGAATTCCGAAGAGTGCATATTCAATTGAGTTGCCGAAAACCAACGTTTCGGGTGTCTTCTTTGTTGAAATGTGTTGAGTGCATTAAGTCATATCTATCTAAATAAGAAAGGTTTTTTAATGCCTTATTAAAAAGCATTTTTTCCTCCTAATTTTTGTCCTGTATAAAGAGAATCAAAGCTTTTTAAACGCCTTCGCCGTCGGTATGAATAATACCTTTCCCGTTTGTTACAAAATAGATTCGTATTATTAATTTCCATAGTCTTATTTGTTTTAGTTCCAATAGATTATCTTACAATCTCACGCATCATTTTTTGTCGGTTAACATACCGTTCAAAAAGCTCTGCCAACTTTAAAAACAGTTGATACCAACAGCTAATTTCAATTCCCTAAAATTGTTTTGATTTAAAATTTTTAACTGGCTTAAAGTTGCCATCGCTCTTTTGAGGCTGTAATTTTTTACTTTAAATATGGCCAGTTAACTACGTCCATTACATATGGACTATTCTGGCTTACAAGGCTATTTTTTTTGTTTTATTAATTCCTCTGAATAGATTATTATTCGACGAAGATCTTTTATGTCAATTTTCTAATTCCAATTCTAATTTTATTCTTTTGCAAAGGTGTTTCAGGGTTTCTTGAATATGTTCAAAATTTACTAAAAGAACTTTGGGAACTGTGTTATCAATTTTGATGTCTTGATGGAATCGATTAAAGTCTATTCGCCCGTTCTTTTTACATGTATGAAATTATTCACGAATATTTATTTACATTACGTCCCTCCTCTACTCACAGAACCTAAAACTAAGGAAAGTAAGTCGCTTGTCATTGGCCACTGAGGATTTCGTGTTTTGACTCGTGTTGTGTACCATTATTTAAATTTTAAATTCATTTTCTTTACAACGTGTAACCATTACACTCATTAGATAGCTATAACTCTGTCAAATGGAATGATTTGTAATATATTTGATGCCACGAATACAGAAATATTTAAAATATTTAGGGAATTTTGTGAGACGGTAAAATATTTTTTAATATTTTTTATTTTCAAAATATTTTTGAAAAAAATATATATTTTTAGCATTTGTGGACCTGAGAAAGGCGTATAACTCTGTACCAAGGTCAGAACTACGACAGGAAATGTAGAAATAAGAAATACAGACGGAACTCATAGAAGCTACAAAAGCTCTGTATAAAGAAAATAAAGTGTCCATTAAAATGGGAACAAGAATCATAGGAGACTTCACCACAACAAAAGGGCTCTTGCAGGGTTGTTCCACATCTCCAACCCTATTCAAAATATACTTAGAGAAAGCCTTGATTACATGGAAAAGAAAATGCGAAGGCATGGGAGTATCCGTACGAAACGAATACCTATATACGTTAAGCTTTGCAGAAGATCAAGTAGTGATTGCACAAGACCAAGAAGACCTCAGTTACATGATGAAGAAACTACAAGAAGAATATACCAAGGCTGGCCTAGATATTAACCTCGCGAAAACAGAGTACCTATAAGTCGCAAGTAAAGAAGACATAGATCTACAGATTGACGACAACGTGACAATCAAAGGAAAGGATAAATTCAAATACTTGGGGTTTATAATCACGAAAAAGGCAAAAACAGAGGAAGAAATTAAGCAAAGATTAGGACAAACAAGAACAGCAATCCGACAAGTTAACTCAGTATGGTGGGAGCGACAAATAAATATGAAGACAAAAACACAGATTTATAAAACATTAGTGCAAAGTATTATGACATATGGGGCTGAAAATTGGATTATAAACAAGAAAAATAGCAGTAAGATAGTAGCAACAGAGATGGAATGACTGCGAAGATGCTGCAGAGTAACAAGAATGGATAGGAGAAGTAATGACGAAATAAAGCAAAGAACATCAATAGAAACAGACATACTAACATATCTAGAAAAAAAAAAAACTAAAGTGGTATGGACATGTAAGAACAACTAGCGACAGCAGATGGATAAAGAGAATAACCGAATGGAGCCCCATAGGAAGGAGGAAAAGAGGACGACCCCGAAGATCCTGGAGGAACAAAGTAGACGACGCCATGAGTAAGAGAGGCCTAAACGATGGAGAATGTGACAACAGAGAGATGAAAACGATTGAGCGAGGGAAGGCAGTGACTACTGTAGAAACCCTAAATATGAGTATATTAATGAAATATATATATAAATATGTGTGTGTGTTCGGAAATTTTCCGTGGTTAGTACAATTAAACCCACTAGGCTTCCCGATTATCACTGCGCCGAGCTTTCGACATGCTTTTTGACGTCTTCTTCAGGACTTCGGGGTCTCAGTCTTCTGAGCCCCCAGACACTACTGCGTAGTAGTATTAGTGCACTGACTAGTGAATAGTGCATTAGTTCCTGGGGGCTCAGGAGACAGACCCCGGAAGCCCTGAAGAAGACGTTAGAGAGAATTTTGAATGCTCGGCGCAGTGATAATCGATGCGGTTTAACCCGGAAGCCTGGTGAGTTTGTCAATGTTCTTGTGATTTTTCAATTTTTGTGTGTGTGTCTGTCTTTTTTTTCAGAGATGCATTTTACTCAGCAAAGTTGGACTGAGAATTAAGGAACAAAAAATTGTATATTTGGCAAGACATATGTGACAATGTTGTTGAAATACATAAGTATAAAATTGATTGAGATTTAATTGTAAAGCTGAAAAACTTTGCTAGGGCGGACCGGTATTGATACTTTACTAGTCAAATTCATCTGTAAATATCTGGCAATTATTCTGTATATAGAGGAGAATTTGTTTTTATTTTTATTAAATTTGTCTTTACTCACAGGAAAAAGTATATATATGGCAACAATTAGACAATTATTTATATTAATTTACTATTCACAATAAAATAATTCCTGTTTCTAAGAATATTGGACTTATCCGATGATTTCCCTAACTAATAGGACCAAAAATAATTTTAATGTGTATTTAATGTTTCTTCTCATTCATTTAATGTTCCTGATCATCATTTCATGTCCCTTCTCATGTTAATATCAGTTCCTTGTTCAGTTCATTTATACTAAAATATTAATTTTTGTTCTATTTTCTCAATTTAGTTTCATAACATGGTGTCATCATCACAGCTAAATTCTGCTAGTAAATACAGTAAATAGGGAGAATCTTCCAGTGTTTATTCTCTTTGTCTACTATATTGGGGACGATGAAGAGTACAACAAGCGTGGGAAAACATGAGCGAATATCTTGTCTCTAAGTGGTTGAAACTAGATCAGCTAAATTGATTTTCTAGTCATGAATTTAGCTATTTAAGGTGGCGAATCCAACCCTACTACCAATAGTTCGGATTCTTTCTTCGAGAGTGTGGCCAGTGCATCTTCGATCCAAGTTCTTCGGGCGGAATATTGCCATTGTAGCCAATATGCAATCGGGAAAATGGATGGCTCTGTTTAAGCATGTTATGCAATGCATTACGTCCACGAAACTAAACTGTTCCAAATCCATCAGTAACAGAATGTTATTTGTGAACTTGTAACCTACACCTCGGTACTTATCAACTTTTTAATAATTTTTATGCGCACCATATCCTAGAACTAGTACCCCAGCCAATCCAAATATCAAAATTGACAATACATTCAGTTCTAATCTACTGAGTTTCCACAGTTCATATACTGGATAAAATATTGACGAAATTTTCAACAAATCAAGTAAACCCAGGGACAACTTTACAAAAGATAATATCAGAAATAATTACTCCAATAGATCTTCGTAGAATAATATGCTATCTTTAGCTGCCTTCAAAAATTATCCAAACGAAAATGAAAAGAATAAATAATTTCTTTAAATAGAGATTCAACAATTTCATATTTAGTTAATATTATATCTTAATCTACGCTTTTTGAAAAGGAAACATCGATGAAAGAGGAGGGAGGGGGGTAAACGTAAAGGGAAAGATCAGTTAAGGGAATCACGGCGACGAGACAGAGTGGGGTCTCGGTACGTCTTTGCTATCATCATAGGTGAAAGGAGAGAGTTGAGGTTCGCAGATGGAGGGTTACTAGGACTAAAGTACTTCTGTGTTAGGGGTGATTGCAGGTGCCTGTGTTTGATCACGTCACGCTCTGCTGATCCTGTGCCTAGGTCCTGCAAAAGAAAAAATATATCAATTATTAAACAAATATTATCTGTATTGAAATGAGTGGAGACATTTGGAATTTGATTCTGTCGGCAAATACTGTTTTATGGATTAATTCGCAAAGAAATATTAAGAACGCGGATCATAAATAATCAACGAGTTTGGTAGTTAGCCAGTAGAATACACAGGATAGTAAGAACAATAATTATCATAAATTCCGAAGGAGCACTCTCAGCATCAGAAGTGGCGTTTTAGCCAAAGTTAGAAAATTTGCCATAATACTAAGTACAATACCGGTTGAGGATATAATTGCTTATGTTAAATTGGAAATTCGTGAATCCTCGCCGGACGTCGAATATAAAATCCCAATCGAAACGATCATGGATACTACAATGAGCCGAAGCACTTAAGAGAACTTCTCATTTTTCGAAAAAAAAAAAAGCAATCAAGGATCTAAGCGATCAAAAGGACAATTTAATTTAGCTGCTGATAAAGGGAATATCACCACCGTAATAAAACCCAGGATTATAATTAAAGAATAACTGGACTGACGATCTCAAGAAAATGTCAAAAAATTGGATGAGAAGTGCTCAAGATAGAGCACAATGGACAAAAATGACGTAGGCCTATGTCCAGCAGTGGACGCAAAGGTCAGGGTGATGATGATGATGATGAAACAATGCTTTAAGAGAATAACATAAGAAATTCGGTTTATTTCGTATTAAAATCTTGATCTAACCTCTAAAAACATATAATATGGCGTCACATCAAATTGGCGCAGTCGTAGTATTTCGAAAGATGTCAAATACATTAAAAAATTTCAGCAAACATTAAGTAAATCAAAAAGAGAAATCAAACGATTTCTACTTAGCGAAACCGAATTCAAATCTTAACCACTGTGTTTCCTAAAATTTGCGAAACAAACAGCTGGATGAATTACTCGGCAAGGAAATCTAAAATTGCATTCCACAAGCCGTTCATCCTAGTCAAAATTCGTAGTGAATTCAGTTTCTCGTACTTCCAACGATCATGGATACTACAATGAGCCGAAGCACTTAAGAGAACTTCTCATCTTTCGAAAAAAAAAAAAAGCAATCAAGGATCTAAGCGATCAAAAGGACAATTTAATTTAGCTGCTGATAAAGGGAATATCACCACCGTAATAAAACCCAGGATTATAATTAAAGAATAACTGGACTGACGATCTCAAGAAAATGTCAAAAAATTGGATGAGAAGTGCTCAAGATAGAGCACAATGGACAAAAATGACGTAGGCCTATGTCCAGCAGTGGACGCAAAGGTCAGGGTGATGATGATGATGATGAAACAATGCTTTAAGAGAATAACATAAGAAATTCGGTTTATTTCGTATTAAAATCTTGATCTAACCTCTAAAAACATATAATATGGCGTCACATCAAATTGGCGCAGTCGTAGTATTTCGAAAGATGTCAAATACATTAAAAAATTTCAGCAAACATTAAGTAAATCAAAAAGAGAAATCAAACGATTTCTACTTAGCGAAACCGAATTCAAATCTTAACCACTGTGTTTCCTAAAATTTGCGAAACAAACAGCTGGATGAATTACTCGGCAAGGGAATCTAAAATTGCATTCCACAAGCCGTTCATCCTAGTCAAAATTCGTAGTGAATTCAGTTTCTCGTACTTCCAACGAAGTAAATAACAAAACAGAATGACGGTATTAGATTTTTGTTTTGATAAAGTGCCGCAACAACCGTTGATACGTATTTCGACCTCCTTAAGTCTCTTCAGAACGGTATAGCCACTGCTCTGAACCAAAACAAAAATAAAAATAACAAAAAAAAAAAAAATCTTTCCCGTCCTAGGGCGGGACGGGAAAGATTTTTGTTTTGGTTCAGAGCAGTGGCTATACCGTTCTGAAGAGACTTAAGGAGGTCGAAATACGTATCAACGGTTGTTGCTGCACTTTATCAAAACAAAAATCTAATACCGTCATTCTGTTCTATTAAGTAAATCCCTTAATAACAAATATATTAAGAAAATACGTTAACTTTTTGCGATATAAATATTTGAAATGAGATAATTTTAATAATATACAGCGTATATTACAACAACTACGAAAATAAACCCACTTTATTGTGTGGCGTTGAAACACGAACGTTGAAAAACAGACCTATACGAATTATAAGCTTTCGAAAGAATATGATGCTTAAGAAAAATAATAAGCTTAAGTACTTATAATAAGGAAAACAAGATATAAAATGCCGATAATGACGACTAATAATGAAAGGACCGATCAAGGACAAGCGCAGTATTGTAAAAAGGAGAATTTTTTGAGACATAAATTTAAGAGAGTGGTTTAATATAAGTTTCACTCAATTATTCAGGACAACTGTGAATAAAGTTAGAATCGCCATAATGATTGCCAACCTACAATAGAAGAAGGAACTCAACAAAATATATTGCTTTCTTATCGTATATTAAAAATGTGACGAATCAAATTAACAAAATCGTAAAAAACACGACATCAAGTACATCTTAAAACCATCGAACACGCTTTCTTGAAAGCAAGTTCAGCAAAAGCAAGAAATCCATTATCCACTCCTATAATTTACCGTATTCCCTCTAACTATGGTGCTGTGTACATAGGACCAACAAAACGTAGTGTATATATTAGTTTGAATGCACACAAGAGGAGCTGTGTACTTGGTCAGAAAAATCAGCAGTTACAGAACATAACGTCATAACTTTAGTAGAACATCACACTACTACCCATGGATATTCTGATAGGTTATCGAAATTTAAAAACACTCATTTGAAGGTTATAAATAGCGCATATATTCGAGGAAAATCGTCAGTGAGCGAAAAAACAGTTATGTCTGTGGCCATCAGGCGTTTGATATTGCAGCAATTGCAGAACAAACGCCAGGGAGCAGTGATTTCAGATCAGGGCCTATAAACCCCGAGAATGATGATAAGTAAACTTACAAGAAAAAAATTAAAAAAAAAATGAATGACTAAATTATCGAAACAATAGATCATTACCTCACTAAACTGTAATCTACTTTCGTATTCATCTTTCATGGCCCTGTAGAGAAACTGATGAGAACTGATAGGTCGGTAGTCCTCAAAAAAGGTTCTCATATCATATTAAAACTCACAAAATAATAATCTTTCCTAAGTCCAATCCTTCCTTATTTTACCTAAACCTTATCTATCCATTGAAAATGGTGAGTGATGGGAAATGGTGGTGACCGAACTAGCTTTCGACAAGTCTTGTGTTATATATTTATAATCTTTTTATGTTATCACAAACCAAATATCTTAAGACAAGTACCCAGTTAAATGACATGGAAAATAAAAAACTTGACTCCTCTATTCAAAGTCAATAATTTTTAATTATATACTAATCGTTACAAACATTTTTGTCGGAAGTATTGCAAATTTGGTTTTGTTTCCTGTCTTTTATTGATGGGCTGTCGATATGAAAGTCCAAGTAATAGCAGGATGCAATAGAGAAAAAGGCGAGAATAATAAATTAAATTAAAAAAAGAATAAAAATAAATTGTATAGAAACAAAACCGAGGGAAATATACCAGACAGTTTTGAACACAATAATAGTGGATTAATGGTAGCCAGGATTATGCCGATTGTCGTACCGATCTATCGAGAAATATTAAAACTAGAGTAAGTTTTGGAATTTACGTTTAAATGACGGTAGTTGTCAATTCCGCGACTTCAAGAATAAATGCCAGTGCATAATAATCCCGATATTAACAATAAATACTTTTTTTCGCAACATACATACCTGAATTAGGATAAAGTTATCTCAAGACTCTGTACTCTTGCTCTTTCGACCTCTAAGCGATCCTACGATTGATTTCAAAGCGGCTCCAATACTGCTGCCAGGAGTATGTACATTAGTACTAGGGTTCCCCAAACCTTGGGGGTGAGCGTCCAGGCATTTCTGGTACCTAAGCTGTAAAAAATATGAAATTTTTCAGTAATTTTTTAGCAATTTTTGTTTATTATAAATGATCAAAAGCAAGGAGAGTGTTTCATGTAACAGTCATATAATTCGTAATCAACAACTTTCACAGAATATGTTTTTTCTTGAAATTGAAGCAACAAATTTGACACAAAATAAAATGCTTGTAGGTTGTTGGAAAAGCCCTTCGTTAATAAGTAGAATGACTTGTCTTAAATATGTATCAGCACTTTGAGTTTAAGAAAAATTGTAAAACAATTAGTTATATTAGCAATTGGCAAACTAATTTTAATTTTAAAGGAAATACTGTATGTACATTATTTCCTTAAAAATTCATTGCACATCGACATTTCTACGTCGTTAAGGTACAACCAATTGCTTAGAGATTCCCTGAAAATAATTTTGAGAATTATTCTAATGATTTTGACCTATCTACTTATATATTATCCTATATATTGTATATTGACCCAACGTATTTTCAATAAAATAAAATTAATGGAAAAAAATTATACTCAAAAAACACTAATTTACATTAAATATCAAGAAAAAATTCAGTACTCCAAGTCACCTTTACGTTATGGAGTTCAAATGATAGTTAGGAAATGTTGGTACCATTTCCAGAGTCGCCATGTGTAATTTTATTAATATCAAAATTTGTTGTAATGTATTCAAACCTCAAATACTGTGAATTGTGAATAGGTAATTATTTACTGCATTTCACAAACAAACAAAATGACAAAACACCTCAGAACACATGAATGATGAATTTATAATTACATTTTATCATTTCATAATGTACTATCCCGACAATACGGCAACATTGCAAGGAAATGTCAACGTCAAAATTGACAGACACGTGCAATTAACTTTAAATGAATCATCGTTCGCTTCGATCACTCCGATTACTTAAACTAACAGAACCTAACCAAACCTCAGCTAACCCAACATAACCTAACCAAACTTTATAGAACATCAGCTAATCTTCCCAAAGCTTACCTAATTTAATCACATATCACTTAGTAACGAAAAACATTTTACAACGAATTGTATAAAAATTACTATAATAGTTTTATAACTTAATAGCTCATCATTATATTTGCCTTTATACCTATGCTCCGGTAGAGGTCAACCCCCCTAATCATATTTTTTAGCCTTTCTCTCCTAACTCTACAAGGAACTTCCAATTCTTGAACTTCACATTCAGTGGTTATCATTTAAACGTTGAACTTTCTCTAGGCATCCTAACCTCTTCGATTTGGCCATCAACTGGTGTCACTTCGACACTTTCTCTAATATATTCATCTTTTATTCTATTATCTTTTGTCATTCCCTGGTCTATTTAAGCATTATCATTTCCGCCATACGCATTTATTGTTTCTCTTCCTGTCTGTCCATCTGTTGAATCTTTCTGTCACTCAACGCACCACTTGTTTCCTTCCAATTTGTCCATCTAGTACTAACTCGACTGCATTCCATCTATTCCCAGGTTATCGATTCTTTGAAACTTACTAGGTAATTATTAAAAATATCTTGCTTAAAATTAGTAATTTTATCAAAACGTTGTAAAATGTTCATAATTTCGTGAAACTTGAAAAAGTTGTTAATTTTTGTAAAAAATGTCGTGTCTACAACTTAGTCGCTTTTGTAAGAATGTAAAATGTTAAAATTTACTTAAAAACTTGTAAAAATTGAGTAATTTTATAAAAATACTGTAAAAGCCAGTAATTCTGTACAAAACAGTAATTATTTGTGTTGTGGGTGGTATAATTACTAGATTTGCACGTGTACTTTAATATATATTTTAATAAACTTGTTAAAGAACACACACTTTTGTGTGTACTTAATTACATTGTTTGAATATATTGTGATTGTTTATATTTCTCAATGTAAAGTAGCACAGCTATCCAAGTCAAGGTTCTGCTGATTAAGTATAGGGTAATTAAATAATCCACTTTAAATCGATTTATAAATTAGAATAAACTGAGACTGTGTTGACATTTAAATGAACCTGCTCCCAAATATTTCCTGCTCCAGCATTATTAAATCTGTCTCAAATACTAGTATCATCCCTGGAACACCCAATAAAGCCACATAATCAAAAAAATTTTTTTATAAAGTTCATTGCCATTAAAGAGCACTAGTATGTTTCTCTAGACTTACCTTACATGCTGCTTCTATAGTTTTACATAAAGCACCTGACGAGGGTTCACAATAAAACACGTGCGCCATGAAAGTATCTTGTGCCGTGTGCATGATAAACGCACAGTGCTTGATTACTTTGCCTATACCCAAAAATGATAAATATCTAACTCTGCATTCTGCTAAAACACGTTCATCCTAAAATCAAAATACACGAATTATTAAAGATACTTGTAGTAAGATTTGATAATTATGTAGAGATGGTTTTTAATTTAATTCGATTCAGTTCGATTCGATTTATTTTAATTTTATTTTGTTAAGAACCACGCATGGGATTGGGTTTACTACTCGATGTAGTGTAGGGTCGCGCGATCGTTACATTAACTTCGTTCGACCACCACCAGGTTCCTTTATTCTCAAATTTCTTTCCTGAGGCTATTCCAGGTGCTTCTTCAATAGCAGTACCTCCAATAATACTAGACATATTCTTTCAAACTGTATTAGGACTTCCTTTCATCTTCTATCTCATTTTTTCTACAATTTTTGCCCTGAATAGACCCTCTTTCTCATGTTTTAACATGCACCACTTGATTTTTATGGCCCTGTTCGACATTTTGGTTTTGTTTTGCTTTTTACTTCGATATCCAGCACAAGCAGCTTATGTTATTGGCTCACAGTCTCACTATTACTTTAAAGTACTATTTGAGACTTGTGTCAACTTTTGTATGTAACAAGTTGACTTTTTCTCGTTTGAAAGAATGTGTTAACAATCGCCATATCTAATGCTGTTGCTAACAGCAGCATATCATCTCCAGCATTGTTTCTAGTTCCAAAGTCTAGTCCACCATGTATTGCTTCATGCAATCTCTTGGGTTGGTCCATATGTGCATTAAAATCACCTCCTATCATGACTCTCCCGTCTAAAGGAATATCACTCAGTATATCCTCTAATACCATAGGAGCATACACACACATAAACATACTCAAAATGCAGTATTACCCCACACCCGCTTACATGTGTCTATACAGGCTAGGATTCCTACTGTAGGGACTGCCCTGTAAGCCAACATGTTGTTGCCTGTATCGCACCACTAGAAGGTACATACTTTATATGGGACTGTAGATGAGTGCCTGGATTTTCTTGAAATCGTTAGTAAATATTATTAGATTATTGAATATAATGATAATTGAAAATATTGACAAAAGAGTATTGTAAGGTTAAATAATGGGTGTGGCACTTTGGATAGTTAGGGTGTTTATTTTTGGATTTTTATTCCACGGCGGAAGATTGGATGTATGTAGCAGTCAAATGTACGTTTAATAAGATAGTTTAGAGTAGTTATCGAATATTGGGCAGCTTGGCAGAAGTGGGAAAGTCTTCTTGGTGATTATTGAGAAGGGGATATACTTAAGAGGATATACTGGAAGTAATTACGAGTTGTTGATAGTCTATCAACATACTTCAACAGTAGATTGAACTCTAATACGAAGCGGAGTTTCGTAGGCTTCCACATATAATCGCCCTGTTGGATTGAATCTGAACGCTCCTAAACATAACCTTAGAGCACACTGTTGTATATTGGATTTAATTTCCTTAAATTGAGTCAGAAATTGACGCGGCCATGTGAAGGAAATATCCATAATCTAGCCTGCATCAAATCAGAGATCTGTGTTCTTAGAAACATTTGTTCTTCTGTTCCCCATTGATAACATGCAACTCTCCGTTCGGCTCGCGGAGATAAGAATACGGCCGAGGTCAGAAGACCCTGCCTGTCGTAAGATGCGACTAATGGGTAGGAATTGAGAGGTGGAGAGCCGTCGCTTGAGGTGTCGGGTTTGTAGAAACGCACACGAACGCTTAGGCATCACGGTCACCGGTCTACACTCCTAGTATCCGAGACGAGACTCTCGTGGGACCACTCTACTCTCATTCCAAGAGAACCAGGCGAGGTTGAACGAGCTGGACCTGTACACACCTCTCTTGGCCTTGCGTCAAGAGTGGTGTTGGTGTCCCGGCACGTACCCGCCAGGAGATCTAAGAGTGGTAGAGGAGAGATCCTCGGCGGCGACCTGTCTACGTGCGAGGTGGAAATTCCTCTGCCTGCGTCGGTTATCCGCCTGTGGGAGGGGATAACAGGTAGGCGAGGTAATCGCAAGACAGGTACTACGGGGAAGGTGGAGCCCCAAGAGATGTTCCTTGTGTACGTAGCGTGGCACCTTCATTTTGGTGTCGGTCTTGTAGGGGCAGTGGATTCGTTTAACGGTCGTATAGCCGAAAGGCCAGGAAGACCAGGGTCCTGCCAGTTTTTCAAAAATTGGAGGGCACAAAAGCTTTGCAATGATAACATGCCAATATTTTTATGAGCCAGATCAATTTCTGATCAAATAACACTCCTATGATTTTCTGATATTTTACTAAAGGTAAAAGTGCACCATTTAGATATATCTCAGGGTGTTGAAAACTTAAGTGCTGCCTTCTAAATTTTATTATATTGAATTTCGAGGAGGAAAATTTGATGCCATTTTGCGAAGAACAGAACTATATGTTGCTTACTGCATTTTGTATGACATTTGATATAGTTGAAATGCTATCTCGCTACAGAGCATAAGTAAATCGTCTGTATATAGGAAACCTTTTTTTAACTACTATAATATTAATGACTAAGTTACATAGGGATAGAAAATTGAACCATGGAGCACACCATTGATCTGTTTAAAAACAGTTAAGTCGTTTCACGTTTATTGCCATTTTGAATGTACATTGATTTGAAGTTGATCAATGAACTGAAATTCATTATAATTTTGTTTAAATGCAATAAAAATATTGAAAAACAGATTACTTACATTTGGATGATGGATACTAATCATAGATGGAGCTATCGATATATTAACCGGCTGCCACTGTTCTCGCGGGACTGTGGCCACCAACCTGTCTATAGATTCGTTCAAGATGTCCATTCCAGTGGCTGCGGACACTTGCGTGGAACCTAAATACTGGGCTCGGAGGATCTTTTTTGGTTCTTCCATTGGTGTTGGAAAAGATTGAGCTGAAAAAGTAAATACAAGAATATTGTAATGGGAAAACGGAAAAAGAAACCTTATATCCTAGATACGGTGTAGATCTAGGCATAAAACATTTAAGCATACTGTTTAAAGCAAACAATTTTAAGATAGATATACTTACAAACAAAAATTTGAGAATTTCTAGCTGGACGTCTGTGTTCTGTCGGTAAATTATTTGGTCTAGTAGCTAGAGATTTACCATTCACATCGATAGCCTTTCCTAAATTCTGTTGCAAACTTCTTTCGATCATTATCTTCTTGCATATATCTCTTAGTGTGTTAGCGATGGTTCTGGCTGGCATGTCGCACCTAAACACGTGACACATGTGCTTGCGTGTGGTCCTATCTCTTGCTACGTACGCGAAATCCCTAAAATGCACATCCTTTAATCAATAACTGTATAGAAAACATAATAAGATTCTGTTAACAGAAGTTTCTTTGTACCTAGATATTTACTAAATGGTTCTTCTCATAACCTATAGATGGCACTACTGCAAATCAAATAATTCTTTTTAAAGACAACAATTATTGCAATAATAAATACTAATGTAGCTTACAGTGATCTAGCACTGTTTCTTCCTCTTTTCTTCTAGAAGCCAGACCAGCCTCTAGAGGATTATTAACAAAACAAAAACTGTATCAAGAAAATAATGAATGACTTCCAAATTGAACAAAAATTTTTATAATACGAAATAAGCTGGTAGATTCTGAACTCAAAAATGAAGTATGATAGTCAAAAGTCTTATCGTTTCAACTTAGGTCATTAAAAAGAAATATAATCTACAAAATTTACCTTTCTCTGTTTTTCCCAAGCAGCGCAGCAAAAACAGAAAAATAACATTTAAATATAGTCCTTAATACTATTTATCATTACCTTACCTCCCATTATCTCTTCCTACACCCCAAACTCTAATAGTGTGGATTGGCTGAGTATTTAAAACTGTCAAATTTTCCGGATCAAACAACTTCAATGAACCTTCGTCTAAATCCATAAATAAATCTTTACCCTGAGAAAAAGAAAACAATTGTATTCGTCTAATAAAATGTTTTCTTTTGTCGTTGATACAAATATGACATAAAAAATATACAGTTAACATAACCTCACTTAACCTAACATTTTTTATATTTTATGTAATGTATTTTTAACAGTTATCATTGAGGGATATTTACAAATAAAAATACATTGGAGGAAAGCAACAATAACAAAATTAACCACAAGGACAAAAAAATGGATGACGGAAGAACTTTTAACCGAATGGACAAAAGAAGAAAACTAGAAACTCTGATGTAGTAAATATAGTCACAAGAAATAAGTCAGGATAAAGTACAAAGAAATCACGATATCTTTCAACTATATACAAAAAGCTGAGACAAAGTAACTGGCACTAAATAAAACTAGTCCCCCCATAATCTAGAAGAGAATAGTGAAAGCAGAATAACGCATATCCAGTGATAACTGAATAAGTAAGAGTGTGGGAAAATATGGACTTCATCAAAAAAGTAAGTGATGCAATACACCTGAAAAAAGAAGAAAACTTAAAGCTCCGATAAATATATGTCTATTCCATTATATTAACAGGAGAGTTTTATGAGAATATAACTTTCAACTAATACTTACATCTCCCCACCTACCGACAACATCCAATAAGTCGTTCTTGCCTAAAGAGAGATCGACTATGCATTTATTTACAGCTTTACTGCTTCGTTCCGGAGTCAGATCGTCTTCCGAAATCTCCACCCATCCGAGAGATCTTACAGCAAATCTGATGGGACGTTCTTTGCAATCTTGGTCTGGTTTCGAAGGAAAACTTCTTCGTCTGTAATAAAAATTATCAAGAGCCAGTGTATTTGACAGCTTTTGTCTCCATGTGTGATTTTAAGACTCAATAAAAAGAACAGGTTTTTATTTTACAGTTAAAACAATTTTATTCACTAAAAAATATATCTAAAACAAAAAAATGATCACAAACAACCAAAGATATAAGAATTCACAATAGCCAATGGCAGTGTTACACTTTACTTACACTTACAGTCACACATACGATGCAGTGGCGCATCCAGGGCGCATCCCCCCCCCAAGGCCACTATTTCGACACTGTTACAAATTTTAAGGACTCAAAATGGAGGTAGCATAAAAAAATTTCGGTGCCCAACCAAACCCCCAGACAGGAAAATTCTGGGTGCGCCACTGAACGATGAAGTTCCAAAAAGACTATTCAACCAAAACTGGAGGATATTAGCACACTCATCGCAAGATTACTCATTATTTCTCAATGGAATATGAAGAGATAATCAAATGGAAAAACTTAACGCAAAGCTGAGAATACCAAATAAAGCAAAATAAGGACAATTTAACGGTTTCTATGAACACTTCTCTAAAGAATATCGAGAATCCATCAACTGAAAGCTATAGTATGCTTTTTTTAAGGAATAATTCCATCAAGAAAGTACTTAGAAATTTCACGAAAGTATTCGAAAACATTGATACAGTCTATGATACTTCCAGAACCAAAAATTAATCCAAACAGCTCGTGAGTTTCTTTAATCACACCTTCTTATTCTTAACATGCCATACACCAAAGTGCGTAGGCGACTATCTCATTACTAGAATTCTGTTCTTGGCGGCGTGACACAGCTCGCCTGTATTGTGTATTCCTGTCCATTCTTTAATATTCCTTAACCAGGATAATTGTTTGCGGCCGGCTCCTCTCCTACCTTCGATCTTCCCTTGTAGGATTAACTGTGGTATTTCATATTTTGCTCCTCTCAATATGTGCCCAAGGTAACCAATCTTGCATTTTTTAATTAATTCAAAGAGTTCTCTTTCCACGCCGGCTCTCTTAAGGACGTCATCGTTTCGAACTCTATCCACCCAAGGTATGCGCATCATTCTTCTCAATGACCACATTTCAAATGCTTCAAGTTTGTTGATAGATGTTTTTTTCAAAGTCCACGTTTCCATGCCATAAAGCAAGATGGACCATACGTAGCACTTGACCATTCTGTAGCGTATTTCGAAATTTAGGTTTTGATTACATAGGAGCGGTCTGAATTTCACAAAAGCTTGTCTTGCCATTTGTATTCGGGTTTTATCTCTTGTTGTGGATCCGATTGGTCATTGATTGTGGTGCCAAGATATTTAAAAGTTTTCACGCGTTTTATGCGATCGTCACCTATATATATTATCGGGTTTTCTGGAGGGTTTCTGCTAATGACCATATATTTCGTTTTCAAAATGTTGATTTTGAGGCCATATTTTTTACCTATGCTATTCACCCTATCAAGTAATAACTGCTGATCTTCCAAATTATCAGTTATAATCACTGTGTCGTCCGCATAGCGTAGGTTGCTAATTGGTATGCCGTTCACCTTAATGCCTAATTCCGTGTCTTCTAATGCTTCCGCAAATATATTTTCAACATATAAATTAAAAAATTAATTAAAATCCTTTGTAAAAGGTATATATTTAAAAACCCAAACGGGCTGTGTTAGACAAAACGTTTTCGGAATCCATCATTCCATCATCGGTGTCTAGGAGTACATGAATGTAGCCACTAAATATATGGGTAAAAACCCGTTAACAAATAATTAGTTACATTTGTTTGACATTATATCTTATAAATAATTAGGATGTTAAAGTTACCGTTGGATTAGGTAACATGGCGACATATGACTCCACGTTGAAGTTGCAAGTCCTGAGACGGTGTGTAACACACCGTAATCTACCACGTACATCTACACCGTACCACATCCTAATTATTTATAAGATATAATGTCAAACAAATGTAACTAATTATTTATTAACGGGTTTTTACCCATATATTTAGTGGCTACATTCATGTACTCCTAGACACCGATGATGGAATGATGGATTCCGAAAACGTTTTGTCTAACACAGCACGTTTGGGTTTTTAAATATATAGCTTTTACAAAGGATTTTAATTATTTTTTTAATATATGGTATACAGCCAAATACAGGAACGTAGATTCCTTGTGGATTGGAATATAAATTAAAAAGCATCGGAGAGAGTATGCAGCCTTGGCGGACACCTTTCCGGATTTGGCATGCGTTTACACGTTGTAGTTTTCAAAATGGTCATTCAGAATTATGTCTGTATTTTTAATTTGTTAATTTCCAAAAATTCTAATACAGCTAGCTTAAGGTTCTTAATTTGAATGTGAAGAATTTGAAATTGGTCATTAAAAGAACGATTATGGTTTAAAACGTGAAGTGCGTACGTAGAATCTGTTTTTCTATTATCAAAAGTTCTTTTGTGTTCTGCTATATGTTCGTTAAAAGTTCTACCAGTTTGACCGATGTAAGTTTTGGTGCAGTCGCCACATTTAAGTTTGTATACACCACTGTGTAAGTGCTTTTTGTCCTTAATATATTTGCCCAAGTTGTTGTTTGTTCTAAAAGCTGTTGTTATTCCTGTCTTTTTTATGCGTTTGTCTATTTTTGTTGAACTCTTGTCTGTACATGTAATCGAGTAGAAGGTACTGGGTACTGGGAACCTAGAGAAATTGATAACTTAAAATACACGAAGAACAGCGTTTCTGTAATACATATCTACACTAAAACCTGAATAGGCAAAAAACTTTAATTGCAAAATAATAATAAAATAACTTACTTTAAAGCTATTTCTTCTTTCCTCTTTCTATCGTCGCCGTCCAAATTTAAAGCTGAACTAGTACTGCTCCGCGTTACTGATAAATTGTTTTCAAACGACGAAATTAGGTTCCCGTCTTTCAGATTCAGTTTGGAATTGGATTTTTCTAGTTTATTGTTTTCTATAAGAGGGATTTCCCTTTGGATGGTGCCGCTTTTTATGTGCCAATAGTACGGACCATCGTTATCTGTAACAGAAATCATAAAATTGCTTAATTTCTTGGATAGAGACATTAGGAGGTGTAAACATTTGGGCACGAACTGACGAGGAAAAAACTTACTTTACTAAGATATCTAGAACAAGTAGTTTAACTTATTCCATCACAGAGTGTGCCTGATCAAGAATCAGAGGTCAATGACATTTTTGTTTTACATCAGATGTTTCAAATACAAAAACAAATGCTCCAAGCTAAACTAAACCTTAATAAGACTTATCAAAGACTAACTCATTAAAAAACTCCCAAGGAAATACTATGAAAACAACAATATTCAATTTAGTACTATGATTAGGATTCCTGGTCCAGAGGAATGTTTTACGAGTTTATATTTATCCCGAAATCTGGAAATCTTCAAACTGAAGTAACTTCGTCAAATTCATTAACAAATATATTCAAACTATCTGATTCCAAGCCGCAATAGAACCTAACCTAACCTATCTAATGCCTGAATAACAATTCGGCTTAACAAAGAGGTATAGCACAATCGGACGAATACGTAGAGCAGTAAGTAAAATAAATCAAAACCCTTGACAAGGTCTAGCATGATGGTCAACTTTTCAAGTTTAAAAAATTATTCCCTCACATAGTCTATATAATCATAGAATTCTAAATTAAAGAAAGACAGTCTGCTGTAAAGTATGGACAGATATCAACAGAAATCACATTGATAAAAGCAGAAGTACCACAGGGCAGTGTCCTTGGCCTCATTCTTTATCTTATGTATGCAATTGACCTTCCAACAAACAACCAAGCAATCATAACTTGTTACATTAAATGGTCAAAATCTGTCTCATTCTGACACCGTTAAGTAAATGGGAATGTACCTGGACAAAGGACTCACCTGAAGAACAAATAACCGCAACAAGAAAAAACAACTATCTGAAATTCAGCAAATATTATTGACAGCTGAGAAGATATCAAAAACCTTGTATAAAAACAAGCTCTTTCTCAAAATATATATTGGACGGACATGTGGTCAAATAATGCTGAAGTACAGCAGAAAACAAGCAGGAATCGGCTCCAAGTGATAACAGGCGTCCTTGCTGGACATTGCAGTCAAAGAACACCTGCATATAATAGGACTGTTTCATGCAGGCTGAAGCTGCAGATTCTTTAGCAGAAAACCTGAAACAACAACCATATTTTGCATGAATGCGACTCATTAGATCGCAGGCGGCAAATGACTACAGAGTGACTCCACAAAAATATGCCAACCAGCCTCTAAACCTGTATAAGCTGGTACAGAGTTCCAGAATCCTGAAATGCATATAATAAGAAATAGAAGATGTACAATAAAACAACTGGCTGCAGTACGAGATGGCATCCATGAAAAAATATGATTCCACGATATGTAACTATGGGGTACATCCTCAAACTCAAACATAGAGATACTCGAACGTTCCAGTTGAAGGTATTACGTACAATATAACAAATACACTTTGAATAAATAGTGAAATTCGTGACAACTTACATATTGCTACTGCAAAAAAGTAGTAGGTGAATACAGCTGCCGACACTTATATAAATAACGATATGAAATTACAATATGAAACAATACATAATTACTGTAGAATTTTTACACTTTTTCACATGCGAAAAACAATACTACATTTTTCGCTGATGTAACACTACTACTGACCCAATCCTTCCCTCAAGAAAAACAGACTTTTCTTGAACAATGCAAAAGAAAAACCTTTCTATAATTTTGGTCGTCGTAGACAACAGACCTGTTTTCCTTCTTTGAGATTGGTTCCCGCAGACAACAGACGTGTTTTTGGCGCTCTCTGAGTTTGGTTGCCTTAATCAATAGACGTTTTTTCCGCCTCTCTTAGTGAACGACTACTCACAAAGAAACAGTACCGTGTATATAGTGAAAAAATACCGTGAATCCGTTATAGACAAACACCACTAATCCGCTAGAGAAGATTAAAACTCGTACGATAAATCACCAGCGCGTGTGAAACCTACTTATATGAATACCGTGAGTGCATATAACAGTACTACTGGTAAGCTTTTAATAAACTTGATTTAGATATTGTCTGTATAACATTTAATTACCTCCCCTAATTATTTTGAACCACACCGATAATACAGTCCTCAAACTCTGAAATTATTTTAATAATTTCGCATATGTACATGCCTTAGTACCGCCGTAAAACAGATTTTCAACTAACCGAAAAGTTCTGTGTGCTATAAATATATGGTTCATAGAAACATACAGGAAGTTGATTTTATTAATCAATGTAATCTACCTTCATGTTTCTCCCATCCGGGTGGCAGTTCATTTTGACTATCCCATTCCTTTTCGGGAGAATTATTTGTGTCTATTTGGTCTATATTCTTTTGACATTTTCTCATTGGTACCGCATACAGATCATTCGTTATATTACCTACGATGTGTTGGATGCCGTTCTCATCTTCTTTGGTCATTTTCTCGAACAAACTAAAAATACAAAGATGTAATGACATGGTAGGATATAAATACGAGGTTGAATGTATAACGACGAAACAAATAAAAATACTATAGTGCACACTACTCACATGACAATTTGTGTAATATGGACCAATAAACTAGGACAAACAATTAGGTAACAGAAATATATAGCAATATACCTCTGTTATTAATTTTTTTGTTGCAACAATTTTTTTGCAGGAATTATTCTACAAAATTATCTGTAGATTTCAAATGGGTTGTTTGACCACATACATCTTTCCACTCTGCAACCCGAAAGATCTTTTGTATTATTGTAACGATCCAAAGAATCTATATATATATATATATATATATATTTTTATTTTCACTAAATTCAGAATTCAATAGTTTTTATGCGCTCCCTGTACAATGTATCTTCGTAAATAACGAAAATATTAACATTGTTTTGATTGTCGATTCTTAAAAATTGATGTTTCCCGTTTTCCCCCCTATGGGGGGGGATTGTATGGGGAAGCCCGGGGATAGGAGTGGCAAACTGTCAGCAAGGAGCAAAATTCAGCTTGTTCGTACGATATTTTGAGGTTCAGGTATTTTCATGGGAAGTACAGAAACCAATTTACGTCTGTTTTATAGATTTTGAGAAAGCGTTTGATAGGGTTCAACATGGTAGGCTGTTCGAATATCTAAAAATGATTGGAATAGATGATAAAGATCTGAGACTTTTACAACATCTATATTGGAATCTTCTATTCTGGTAGACGGCAAAGAAACAGACAAAATTTGTATTCAGAGAGGTGTTAGACAGGGTTGTGTGTTGTCCCCAACTTTGTTTAACGTTTACTCAGAAATAATTTTTAACGAAGCCTTGGAAGGACAACGTGGAGTTCGAATCGGGGGAGAAACTATTAACAACATCAGATATGCAGATGACACCGCGATCATGACTGAAAGTATCGAAGATCTTCAATTTCTTATAGATCGAGTCACTAGAGAATGCTCTAATAACGGACTAAGCATAAATACAACAAAGACAAAGTTACCTGTGATTAGTAAACAAGACCTCGGCGTTATACAACTAATAATTGTCAATAATGAACCGATAACAAAAGTTAACCATTTTAAATACCTAGGATGTTGGATAAAAGAGACACTAAATCCGGATAAAGAAATTAAAACTCGTATAGAAATTGCAAGAGGAGCATTTATGAAACTTAGATCTATTCTGAGCAATTCTCAGCTGAACTTACAGCTGAGAATTAAGTTCCTAAAATGTTATGTGTATCCTGCATTCCTGTATGGATCTGAAACCTGGATTATGAAGGTTAACATGATGAACAAATGAACATTCGAGATGTGGTTTTATCGTAGAATGCTCAGAATATCATGGGTTCAACACATTTCAAACAGAGAGGTCTTGAACAGAGTAGGTCAAGGTGAAGGCAACTTAATAAAGATGATAAAAAAGAGAAAACTCGAATATCTGGGGCATATATTGAGAGGAATACTCAACGGAAAGATCGACGGAAAAAGAGGAATTGGTAGGAAGAAATACTCATGGGCCGAAACCTTCGTCAATAGACTGGCTTATCAGCAGATGAATTATTACATGCCGCGCAAGATCGAGTACGATATCGGCAAATCGTCATGGAAGCTACCCACGCTTAAAACTTGGGCACGGTACTCAAAGAAGAAGAAGGTATTTTCGTATCTGACGACTGGACTAAAATTTTATGTCAAAGACAGATAGGGTAGTTGGGGGTAAAAACAGGCACGGGGCAAAAGAGCGCACCTCATTTAAATTTGCCGCTAATCTCCAGTTTGAACTGATTTTAGCTACAAACATTTGGCAACAGTGTGCCATATGTGTTGTTCCAAGGTTAAAGCTGATTCAAGGCGTTGTTTACAAACAAACTATGAGGGAAATATTATTTTTTACTATTACACTGTAATATTGGCATAACAAATTTAATTTGTGATAAAATCAAATTGGCATTTTTCGTTGAATTAGTTTATTCGGGTATTTTCTTGGCTTGAGTGTGGGTTATTATGTTAAGCGTTTTCGATTGAGGTAAGGTTCTTAAAATCTCAACAGATGGTTTTGACAGTGTTGCCGAATCGGGAAAAAATACGCGAGAGTTATGGGGCAAAACTACGAATGCGTATTTTTCCCCATTATCATAAATTAATTTTGTTTCTACTAATTTCGGAATTAAATATTCAATTCATCTAAATGTTTCTGTTTTCCAGAAACTACAAAAAAAATCAGAGCGCAAGTTTTTGACAGAAGTTAGTTTGTGCGAAGCTCGTGAACTTATTAATAATGGCGTTTCTACACATCAGACAGCAAAAGCTGTGGGATTTCATGAAGCGACACAACGGTAAAGGTTGAAAAAAGGAAATGCTGTCCAGTCTTTAGGCAGATTTAAAGTATTTCTAACCAAGATCCAAGAAAACTAAATAGTTCAGCAATGCAAAGCACTCGACAAACGATTTGATGGAACGACGCTGAAGTCATTGCGTTTTTTAATTTACTCTTCTTGTGTAAGAAACCGTATTGAACATCCATTTTCACCTGTAAATCAGTTGGCTGGTCGGGACTTAAATAGATCTTTCATGAAAAGGAACCGAAGTATTGATAGAACCATGGACTTCAGTAGAGTACAACTTGCTCAGTATTTTGAAATTTTGGAGAACACTAGAAAAAAATATAAGTTACCTCCCAACCGTATCTATAACGTCGATGAAACAATCGTTCAGACAGTCCCAAACCATCTACCCAAACATGTTGCCCCAGTTGGAAAGAGAGATATAGCAAAAGCTGTAGCTGCCGAGCAAGGACAAACAATTACGGCTGTTTGCTGTATGAGTGCAACTGGTCACCATATCCCTCCAATTTTCTTATTTGCTCGAAAACGGATGAATCTTCTTCTAATCAAAGACGGGCCCACTGCCTGCGACATGGCTGTTACTGATAGTGGTTACATGAACACTTCCACGTTTATCAAGTACCTGTAGCATTTTAAAAAACATACAAATCCAACAGAGGAGAACCCCGTTCTTCTGAATCTAGATAATCATGTATCGCCCACAAGTCTTCAAGCAGTAACATTTGCAAAAGACAAAGACCATAAGACCTAGCCAATCGATCGGGCATTTTTCAAACCATTAAAAGCTTATTATGAGAGCGTTGCTGATAGCTGGACCAGTTCCCATCCAGTACAGGTTCTCTCCATTTACTATGTGGCTGGTCTCTTATCCTCAGCATTTGCAAAAACTGCTACTATAGATATAGCAAGAGAAGGCTTTCGGTCTACAGGAATCTACCGACAAGATATTTGTTCGGACGTAGATTTTATGCAAGCGGAAGTAACAGAGCAAGATTTAGGTGAAATTTCAGACGATGAAGGTCATGTTTTTATCCAGTTTCAGCAAAAAGAAGAACTTGTTACTGATGCGATAGAGCCCCAGCCGTCATTAAAATAGGAAGTCGGAATTTCTGTACCGGGTCCTTCAAATATTGAAAAAGAAACTATTACTGACACGAAAGAGCCCTAGTCGTCATCAAAATCAGAACAATCAGTAATTTCATCTTCAGAATTATTATTCTGGGAGGGAAGGGCATTATTCCCTTCCCAAAAATAATAAGATAAAAAGGAAACGAACCAGGCCAAAAGGAAAGTTTTCGACGAATCATCATCTGGTGAATCAGTAGCATTCTCCTATCAAGAAAGTATTGATTCTTGTGACGTTTATTTTTCCGATAACGATGAAGAGCAAGACATGATTTTACCATATATTTTAACTGATAACTTTGTCGTAGTGAAGGTTTTTGGAAAAAATTTCTTTAACACTTCGTTTTCGTGAGATAACGAAAGGACGATATTGTTTTAACTCTTTCAAAGCCAATAAGCTCTTTCAGATTTCAAATTCTATATGATTCTCTGACGACCTCGCTAAATACAGTTCTATGTATTTTACGTTTGGTTTTTTTCAATACAGATTGGTTTCTTTTAAACGCCTACCGTTTCTTTTATTTGGGCTTTTATACATTTTAGTTTTGGGGTAAAAATACGCATTTGCATACTACTGCCCTATTTGTAGGGGCAAGAGTACGCAAATAAAGATTTGTTAAAAACTTTTTTTTTTTCATTTATCAGTGAACTTATAGAATTACTGTCGATACTTAAAATGAAAAAATAATATGTAAGCTCTCCCGTAATAACATTGTAAAAGTTCTAAACTGTTATAATTTCTGAAGACGAGAGGAGATAACGAAGCCAACTTCCCTAAAGCTTTGTGTCAACTAATGCTTTTGGAATTTGTGAATAAGTTTTTGTATAATTCAAATACAGCAATTTACAAAAAAGTTTTTATACTTCCTTTTTAATTGATAAAAGTTACTCGGCCTTATCTACCTTAATTTCGAGTTTACAATAGGTAGAAAGTTTTTAGTCAAACCCAAAACATAAAGTTTGTTTACAATCTGAATATCAAGTAGTATTTGCCATTCTGTAGAAGCGGTTAAATGAAATTGCTTATTAAAGTTTGTCCTAGTTTATGGCCTTACCAGTAAACATTCTAAAATGACAAGGTCGCAATAAAATCAGCTTTTCTTGTAGCTTATACTTCACAGAAAAATACAGACAGTAAAAATAGAGCCCTGATTTCGATCGACCATGACTTTAAAGTTAATAAAATCAATGTACTTAAAGCACAATATGGAAACTAGTAGAAATGTATACTTCTTTCTCAAATGGCTCAAAAAATATGGGGCCGCAAAAAATGAGGAAAAACCTTCCTCTTTCGAGAATGATATTAATTTGTCTGTACAGATCAGAAACTTTTTTTTTGTACAATGATACGTATATAAATTAAAAAAACTTCTAGTTATGATTAACTCTATAAATGAAAAAGCTCGATTTTATTTGCAGATGTAAAAGTGCATAATATTGTCTATTACATACTTTTCCCAGACAGTAGAACTTTCACTCAACTCCTTATCAGACATAGAATTTCCATTCCACTCATTACCCCTACAACAAATAATATACTACTGTTTGGTAAAGCCTTTTTTGAACAAAATCCGTTATCCACTGATACTTTCACTATAAAACATAAAATCAAAAAAATATATAAGTATATAATTCTTAAATAAACCAAAAACGTTGTATTTTTTTAAATACTAGTTGATATAACGAAAGTGTTGTGGTTTCTATCAGTAGTATTCGTATTCCTTTACAAACATATTCGTAATGTAAAATAATAAATAGGATTTACGTCACACTATTAATTTAATGTTTTTTTTTTTGTTTTGGTATTGTTTTTCTGATTATTTCGAAGCACAACAATGGGTTTCTGATCACGATGAAAACAACAAGAGAAAGACGGAAAATTTAAAGTGGTTTGGTAATTATAAAAGGTCAAAATTTCTAATGTAGCATAGAAATAGCTTAACCATTTGGTCAAAAAAGGTGGTTACCTGGAAAGTTTCCGGGAGTTTTGAAAATTGGTAATTTTAGATTTTTCAACGCATTTTAAACCCCCTTTACATGCAGCTCACTTCCGTGGCAGTGAGCAGGGAATTGAGCAGGGAAGTTGGCAGATTGAGTATGTAAATACAAATACATAGCTCGCGCTGTCATTACTCATGCCACTGCCGCTGTCGTACGCTCCCTTCGTTGGCGGTTTTTTTTAATGGAAATTAAAGGACTTGCAGTGCGAGTGACAGTGATTGTTTACATGCTGCTCGCTGTATTGTCGGTGCACGAACTTATTTGTTTATTGTTTGTTAAATGTTTCGTTGACTATGGTTGAGTGGAGCAATGACCAAGTGCTGAAGTTTTTAGAGCTATATGCTAGTGAAGATTGTTGTGGGATTCTTCACATAAAGACCACAAAAAAAGCACAATGCAGTCGATGCAATTTGTTCTTTAAAACAATATTAATGCTTTACAAACTTCCGGACAAGTCAGTTCATTGAAAAAGTTTGTTATATTTCCTCTATAAATAAATGTTTGAAGCCATTTTCAGATTATTATCCAAATAAAATCGACGTTTTTTTCTACCTCATTTGTTTTTAAAACGTTAAGATAATTTTGTAAACTTAAAACCCACAGAGCTGACGCCGGAGTAATTTTTATGCTCTCCATTGCTAATGGTACACTGATGAAGCACTGTGGTAGCTGTATGTAAACAGTCATTTGCCTTAAATGCTGCCGTGGAATTATTTCGCAAAGCGAGCAGCAGCAGCAATGGCTGCACGTAAAGGGGATATTACGAGAAAATCATTCATAAAGATACAAATTTAAACTATAAAAAATTTCCTACAATTTATATATTAGCAATTTTTTCTCTTAACTCAAAATTTTTGGCGTACCAGCACCACAAATATTATTCATTTACACAACACGTTTCGTTCTTATATTTCTCTAAAATATTCTACTATTGTCACAAGCATAAAAAAAGCAGTTTTAAGGATAATGCGTCGCTTTTTCCCCTTGAGAAAATTTCGCAAGTCAAGTGTTAAAAGAAATTACAAAAAAGTTAAACTTTTGGCGGTACTAAAATCGATAATGCTTTATGTCGAAAAAGATCTTCCTCCTCATTCCTTGAGACCTTGTCAGGGCGTAGTGACACTGTAAATATCATTGGCTTGCGGCCAAAATTTGCTGCGATCCTGTGCCATACAGACGGCTTCATGTAGGGATTTTACCACCAGAGTCTTCATTTGGTTTGCTCATCGTGTTGGAGATCTTCCTCTTGGTCTTCGGCCTTCTACCAATATGGCCGAAGTAAATTAGGTATGCTTGGTTTACTTTTTTTAACAGCCTGTCTTTTTCACAGGTTGGTTCTATGTCCTGTCCAGGACACGCGTAGAATTCTTCTATAGACCCACATTTCGAAGGCTTCGATCTTATTCCTATCGATTTTTCTGAGAGTCCATGTTTCAGTTGCGTATGTAGCAATGGGAAAAATAAGAGCATTAACCAACCTGAGCTTAGTATTCCTTGTTATTGTTCCATATTTCCATATTTCAATCAGTTTAGCTGTTGGAGTTCGGGTCATTGGTAGTCTACGCTTGATTTCTGAGGAGCATTCGCCATTGTTGGTTATCAAGCAGCAGTCGATGCACAGTACCACAATTCCTGCATGAAAAAATTGTATCAAGCTGAAGATCATCAGCAAAAGTCATCATAAAAAGGGTCATTTGGCATCGCGGAGAACAATTTTCATCTGTTTGCAATATAAATCCAATACCATACTCGTATTCGACAGATATCCTGAAGATGTAGCAAACCATAGTACTAGATATGGGGAGAGGTCCCGAATATCACTAATAATTGCTTCGACAGTATTAGACACACTTTCTGACGAGACAATGATTCCAACTGTGTCACAAGATAAATTCCTGGGGAATTATGCGAACAAGAACCGCCTCATTAGAATGTTGAAGCTAAGAATTTCATGGTCCTACAAGCAACGGAAGATACGCATTCAATAAGGTTTTCACCAGCATTTGATACCGTATTACTGGCCTGCGATGACACAGATCTTCTTATTCTTTTAACAGCTCTATATACGTGATTAAAGGTGTATTTGCTTAAACCAGGAAAAGGAAAAATTTCCCAAAAAATATATTCCACTCAAATTTTATTTTTGCATGCCTTCGGTGGCTTTGATACAACATCTGCACTCTTTTATCAAAGAAAAATTAATTAATGTACTCCGAATAACAGCACATGTTGCACAGCAGATTATTTTAAGTTGTTTTTCTCCCATTTGGTATCCTTTTTTAGTTCTTACTTTTTTTTTTATTATTCCACCCATAATCAGATTGAACAATAGAGTACTCAGGGAATCTCATAATAACATATTTTAAGTTATTAAGGAAATTAGTTTAAGTTAAAAGAGAGTTAAGATTTTTGTTTAATTAATGTGAGAAGAATCGGTATTTTGATATTTGATTGGTGTTGTTCCCTAATTGACCCGGTAAGTCTAAAATTTAATATACTTATATGCAGCCATTTTGTAATATTCATTTTAAAATCTCAAATAATTTTTTTGTCATATTTCCTAACTGTTTCCTGGAGAGTATATTTTGTATATTTTAAATATATTGAGAATATATATTTTTTCTAAGCATTTGTATTCATATAATTGATTTCGAAAACTATTTAGTTATCCTTATTTAATAAAGATCACAATAATTTACGACAAATTCTTTACCAGATAAGGCTTTTTATGCCTTAAGTCAACTTTTTGTACCCATTAAAGTTAAAAACGTTGATTTTAGTTCTTTTCTTCATAAATAACGAGATTGGAAAATACCAACTACCACATAACTTACTCGTTAGGAAACATCTCCTAAGAAGTCAACACTGGGATTATAGAGAATTTTCATTTAAGTTGGGGCTAGTTTTATAATCCCTACCTTCTTTATTTCCATTACTTGTTGAATGCTAACTCCATCGACTTGTAGTTTACATATTATTTGTTCTTTACTGGTTACTATTGTTCTAGTTTTCTGAGTTGAAATCGTCATGTTAAATTCTTTTGCTCTTATACTAAATCAATGAACTCCTCTTTGAAGGCTATCTTCATTTTGGGCTATCAATATTGCATCGTCTGTGTAACAGAGAATTTTAATTTCATAGTTCCATTTTCTATATCCTCTTCCTTGCTCTTTATGGCTCCATACATAATTAGATTGAATAGTGAATAGATTAATGAATCCTCCTGTCTTATTCCATTGCCTGTAATTGTTTTTATAATATGCAGCGGGATCTCTTTATTATACAAGGGATGTATTAGATCTTTAACGTTCACTCTGTCAAATGGCTTCTTCAAGTCAATAAAATAGGAATGGGAGTCTATTGTATTCTAATGCTTTCTCTGTAATCGGTTTTATGACGAATATTACATCCTTACACGACCTTCCCATACGGAAACCTTGTTACTCATCTGCTAAGTTTATGAGCTGATTTATCCGTTCTTGCTAAATTTTTGTTGTAAGTTTCAGGGTAGTATTTAGCAAATTGATACTTCTGTAGTTTTCTGGTTGTTTCTTGTTGCCTCCTTTAAATAATAAGATTAGCTCGCTCGTTCTGCATTCTTCTGGTGTTTTATTGTCTTTTATAACACAGTTGCTATGCCCACATTTTAGGTCTTTACCTTCTCATAGACACGATAATCAGCTAACCGCTACTATCAACAAGGAAACATGTCTAAATACAAATAAATGTGGACGAAAATCTATTAAGTTGAATGAAACTCAAAAAAATATTCTCCACAGAACTGTACATTCGTTTGTCTTAAAAAATGGGACTCAACTCAACAAAATTGTTATTAAGTGAATTAACGAAATCAATACTTTTCCTAAAATGCTATGAATAAGATCTTAACTTTCGATATATAAAACGATGTCGGAATTCCATTTTAACAGATAAGGAGATAATAATATCATGACGATGATTATCTATAATCAATTCGGGAATATCGAGCGGCAAAAAGAAATATTTATTACTTAGACGAGATTTAAGTTAACGCCGGACACACAGTTGGCAAAATTTGGTAATAGAAAACAGTAACAAATGCTTGGCAAGTATTTGTTAAAGGCTTGTCGATAGAACTGGCAGGTAAGGGTCAGTGTCCTAATTGTCGCGCATATTGATAGCCACAATGGTTTTCTGCAAAATGGCGCATTGTTTATATATCGAAGAAAATAGGGGACTATCATGAAGATATGAATTCCAAATGCCTCGAGAACATTATCCATGGTGTTAAGCTGCTTTGTTAAACGCAGTCCAACGATGACTGATCCAACATTCGTCAAGCAGAGCTGACTACGAGAGAAATTCATTTCATTTACAGACGATATGGTCAAAGCAGAATCGGGAGCATCGTGGTAGATATCCTCAATACACTGTTGATTTATGGTTGGATATAATTGAAGCAAATTGGGCTCAAATGAGGGGATATGTGGCCAGGAAAAATTGGAAGAACGTGGTTGCCCGTATATTAAAAATAAATTAAAGCAATAATTTAATAAAGTAATAAATTAATAATTTAATAGATCAGAATACTTTTAAGATGTCGTCATAAAACGCCGCTGATACATCTAAAGAACTTAGAATTCGGATAATTTTTTTTTTTATTTACGCTGCAACCACAAGGGTTATTAGTTCTGAGTCTTTAAGATAACTTATTGTGTTTTTTAATATTCATGTTTTTTCCTAAGACTTGTGATGGAATAGACATGAAGTCAACAGTGATATTATTATTCTTTAGAGGAATTATTTACCGATGAGTCGGAATCTTCTTCCGATAATGAAGTTTTTACTGTAGAGAGTAAACCTATGTGTTTGCCAAGTTTTCGTATTAATTTGGTGCTTATGGTTTTCATTCTTTTGTCGATGTAGTATGAATGTAATTCCGTTAGAAACTTTATAACTACATAAGAGTCTTCTGAGTACAATTTTGTTACGCTGATTATGTCTTTTGATCCTTGTATATTTTCGAATAGATCCACTACTTGATCGAAGCTTAACAATTGCTTTTCCCTTTCTACATATTCTCTAACTGGTTCCAATAATGTTTGGAGATTTAATATATCATTTCTTAAGTTTTTGTCATCAGTTTTGGTTTTTTTCTTTAATTGAAGCTTAGGTTTTTCAAAGTTTTCTTCGGAGGGTGGCGTGATTGCATCTTCTAGGGTTCTTTTTCCGGTTGCTTTGTTCGAAGTTACTTGGGGTTCGTAAGAATTCAAATGTGTATTTTTATTTGGAGGTAAGTGTTGACTTGTTTCGGGTAAGGTTGATTTATGTTTTTGGGTATTAGAGGATGACTCAGGGTATTTTGTAGTGAGCACTGTTGGGTTTGGTTTATTGATAAATTTGGGATTGCTACTCTTTGTAATGTGGTTTGAGAAGACGTAGTAAGTGTGGAGGGAGTGGTATTTGAGATTGCGGGAGTATTTTGTAGATTATCTTGTTGAGTATGATTTATTGATGAATTTTGTCTTATTTCTGTTTGCATTGCACTATCATTGTGAGGATGGTTAGAAGGTGAAATATTTGGACAATTAGCTGCCTGGTGTCCAGTTAATTTGCATTTGAAACAATTTTCGTTTTGGGCTATAAATATGCGGTATGATGTTTGTTCCAACTCGATAATAAAAGATTCAGGTAGTACAAAGTTGTCTGGAAAAGGTGAAACGAAAATTTGTCTTCGGAAGCTTGGAATATGACTAAAGGCAGGATTGGTTGCTCCTATCCGTAGATATGATATGTCTGAGAGAGGATTTAAACCTAGTTTTATTAATTCGTCCATTATTATGTTAGAAGGTATGCTTGGACATACATTGGACAGAATTAAGCGGACTGATGGAGTTATTAATCTTCTCGCTTCTAGTATCTTTCCATTTACTATTATTTTCTTTGTTTCTGCTATGAATTTATCTACTAGGTTTTTGGATGATAGATATATGCATATTCTACCGTTTGATATACGGGATGCGAAAATTATATTTTTCGGTTCTATATGCTGACTCAATCCTTCAAGATAGTCATTAATTGTACAATTCTCTAGAGTGTTAAACAAAATAGCTTGATCTCTGCTTGGAATTAATATACTACGTGGTTGACTAACTGCTTTTGAGTATGATGCATTTTGTGGTAGCTGATTGGAAGATGAGATCTTTTAAATGGATTTTAAAATCCGACTAAAACCGGTGCTGTTTTACAGCTTTCGTTGTGATACCAGTTCATGTAAATTGGATAATACTTATAACTGATTGCAGTTGTTTACTTAAATATATAAATCCAAATAGATGAAAAAAGTATATTTTATCTACTCACGATTCCAATATTCAGTATATAAATCACTTTCACTTTTATACTTAATTACTTTTCTTAAGTTATTAAACCACTATAAAATTAACTTCTTTGCGAGCTATTTTAGATTAGACTCGAACATGATTTTGATTTTAATATAATTCCAATTCGGATAATTTGTGTTGACCAAATTTTAATTTGCTAAATTGTATCGTGAATACGTCCGTTGTTACAGCTATATAACATATATCTACTACTATTACTAATAAGAATATAATATTCTTATTAGTAAACGCAGTATTTGATTTGCACCTCGTACAATTAGTAGATCAAGTTACATTTTGAGTCACCCTCGTAGAAAAATACTTTTTTAAGTGGGACAGCACAAAGAATAATTATTATCAAGTATATGAATGCATATCAATTGGAAAATCTGTAATTATCGTTTATTTTTATTATTATCAGTCGCTTTAAATTCATTCTAGAACTAAAATAATGTTTCTTTTAAATAAAAACATGTATAAAATGGACCAGTAACGAGAAAGTAATGACTGTAAAAAATAAATAAAAATAACTAATGACATAGATGCATCAGACTATAAAAAAGCCATTAGTATCAGTGGATAACATGAATTTTAAAAGTAATTTATAGGACGAGACACCACATTTATAAATCGAAAAAAACTTCGCAGATACATACACGAAAGCAGTGCTTACCTTCTATTGTCCACGTAATTTTGAGTCAGAGGTCCCTTGTTAATGTCGACCCCCATGGAAGTAATATCTAAAGCGGCGTAAGCTTTTCTACTGGCGTTTGTGGTGACGGAGCCTTTGACTCCGTGACCCATGTTGCAGATGTCGTCTAGCTCTTGGTAAATATCTTCGTATAGGCTCTCGGTGTTCGAGTTTAGGGCATCGTCCAAGCGGTTCGAAGGACCTAGACGGTAGTTCGGGTTTTCATAGCTTAAGAGGCCATTTTCTGAAAGAAAGTACATTAGAATCGTGGTATATACTTAAGATTTGTATGTAGTTATGTCATTATATATAAATTTAAGGGGTAGAATCATTATATTTCACCGTATTAAATCAAACCAAAAGAAGAATCCATTTTACTTAATAATTATCAATGGTTCGATTATTAAAGTTGGTAAAAGAAAAAAGATAAATTTGCTTGGAACAGCCATTTAGGAAAGAGTTGTTTTGAAGCTATTTTCTTGTGGCATTTTAATACAATTTATTATTTTTACCGGGAATTTTTACCCTCTTCTGCAGAATATATAACTAGTTATAGAAGATAAGAGCGTGAGTCACCACTCGGAACTGATTCGGATTTATTGAGGTATAGGGATAGGGACGTGGCTATTCGGCAAAATCCAAAATATCTTCGTCACATTAAGAGTTACTGTTTATATACATAATGTAGGGGTTTCTCAAAGTATTTATGTAAACAATGTTTTTCCAATTTTTAACTTAACAATCCTGAATATCTTATCTAACATACCGGTTTAAGATGCTTTTAAATATAAATCATTTCTAAAATGCACTCTTTATTATAAATAGGTTTTTTAAGTTTCGTATAGTATAAGCGGAATTATGCACCATGTAAGTGCTACCATATTTTGTTGCTAAACATAGGTTTCGACATTTAAAAATGGTCAGAATGCTCCCTTCCGCTATTTATATTGGTATCCAGTGGTATCCAGATATATATAGCTCTCGACTCTTTCAACTTGATGACTGTTTACCAATAGCTGAGTATTTAGTATAATGATAATAATATATTCGATTTTTTTATGTTCAAGTCTAGTTCTTATAGTTAATTTAGTTCTGTCATGAGCGTTATTAATGTTTGTAATCCTCCCATACCATCTGCAAATATGACTGTATTGTCCTCATATACGCCGTTATTGAGTATTTCTCCATTCTGTGCTGAGTATTGGTATATAAGAGTGGAGAGGGGACATTGCAAAAGCTTTGTGCCCTCCAAATATAAAACTTGGCAGGACCCCGGTCTTCCTACCTTTCGGCATACGACCATTAGTGATACCACTGCCCCTACGAGTCCGACACCAAAATGAAGGTGGCACACCACGTACACCAGGCATGTGTCGTGCCTCGTGTACGTGGCGTGCCACAAGGCTCCACCTCCCCCGTAGTACCTGTGTTGCGATTACCTCACCTATCCGTGATCCCCTCCCACAGGCGGACAGGTGACGCAGGCAGAGGAATTTCCACCTCGCACGTAGACAGGTCGCCGCCGAGGATCTCCCCTCTACCACTCTTAAATCTCCAGGCGGGTACGTGCCGGGACACCGACACTACGATTGGTGGTGTAAGGCCAAAAGAGGTGTGTACGGGCCCAGCTCGTTCAACCTCGCCTGGTTCTCTTGGAATGAGAGTAGAGTGGTACCCGAGAGTCTCGTCTCGGATACTAGGAGTGTAGACCGGTGACCGTGACGCCTAAACGTCCGAGTGCGTTTCTACAAACCCGACACCTCAACCGACGGCTCTCCACTTCTCGATTCCTACCCATTAGTCGCATCTTACGACAGGCAGGGTCTTCTGACCTCGGCCGTATTCTTATCTCCGCGAGCCGAACGGAGTGGAGAGGGGACAATAAGCATTCCTGTCATATTCCGCGTTGTACTGATACGAGATTCGACAACTGGTTATCTATCTTTATATTCGCAGTTTGATTACAGCCATATTATGTTTTAAATAATACTGACGTTTTTATCATTTATACTAACTTCTTCCATTATTGACATCAATTTGCCATACTTTCGAATACCTCTTGGTAGTCTATAAAGCATATGTATAAAACACAGTTAACATCTTTGCATATTTGAAAACCTCAGTGGTAAATCGGGCTTCTCGTGCATCAAAAGCGTCACGGAATTCAAACTGTGTGCGTGATAGATGTTCATCACACTTTTTGTAAATCTTGTAAATTACTTTGAGAAAGGTCTTTAGTAGGTGGCTAACAAGACTTAACAAAGTTTTGCGTAACTGTCGTTTTTCTGCCAATTTTTTATTTAGTTGCGGGAAAATTGCGTCCTTCCAAGATATAAGTATATATAGGGTGTCCCCGTAAATAGTGTGTTCCTTTAAAGGTATAGGTAGAGCAAAAAAGTCTTATAACATTTTGTCTAAATTCAACCGTTTGACCAAAAAAACGAAAATACATTTTGGTATGCAAAAAGAAGTCTGCCAACTACGTGCAGTACGAAAATCTAAACATAGTAAGTCAAAACTTTACTAAAAAGGTATTTTGGAATAATCGTGTTTAGTGTAACCGCAAAAATTTTTTCGATTCGTGAGTACCATAATATGTTGGTTATTTATGGAGAAGCGCAGTGTAACAGTAATTTTGCTGTCCAAATTTATGTGCACCGGTATACCGAAAAGCGAACTCCTAATGCTCGAATTTTTGTGAATGTTTCTCAAAAATTATTAGAAAGAGAATAATCCAAATATAAGTACACGAACGGTGGCTAAAATGGTTGGAATGTCGGAAAACGTTGTTCATGGAACATTTCGAGAACAACTTCTACAACCATACCACTATCAGAGAGTACAACATTTACACCAAGGTGATTTTCCTCGAAGATTAACATTTAGTAGTGGTAAGATAAACTCGTCAGAGAACCTGAATTTCTATCTAAAGTGTTATGTGCAGATGAAGCATGTTTCACGAGAAACTGTATGTATAATTTTCATAATTGCCACATATGGGATGACGGAATCCTTATTTAATACGTAGGACAAATTTTCAATAAAAATTGAGCATAAATTTAAGGGCTGGAATAATTAACAATCGTTTAATGGGGCCATATAAATTACCCAGAACACTAAATGAAGAGGTCTACTCTAATTTATTGCAAAATGTTTTGCGGTACTTTTTGAAGAAGTGCAAGCACGCCGTGAAATATGGTTTCTTCACGACGGGGCACCAGCACATTTTATCTGAGTTGTTAAAAAATCTTCATGATACCACTTATCCTCGTCGTTGGATTGATAGGAATTGACCCATTCTGTGGCCACCACGAAGTCCTCAATGCAATGTACTGGATTTTAATTTTTGGAGATATCTAAAATCGTTAGTTTATGATAACCGAGATGATATCAAAACAGAGCTGAATTACGGGAACGAATTTTTGATGCTGCAGAAATTATCCGACATAATTTAGTTAACTATGGCATTAGATTAGATTATGTGAGGTCGTTAAGGCCATGCGGCCTCGCCGCACTTCGACCTATAGAGATCTTTTGTGCATACCTTAATCTAGTTAGACTTGTTTCCTATGTCAGAGGACGCCAGACTGACCTCTCCTAGGAATTTTAGTCGTTTGCAGAACAGTGCTACGCAGTTGCATAGTATATGTTCTGCCTTTTCTTTTTCATTGTGACAGAAACGACAGTTCTCACTATCTGATTTGCCCATCTTCTTGAGATGATATCTCAGAGGGCAGTGACTAGTGAGAAGGCCAGTGACCATTTTGATATATTTTTTAATCATTTCGAGAAGGCGGTTTGTTGCAGTAGGCGACACTTTTATGAGCCTTTTTGCTTGCCTTTGTCCTGGTATGTTAGACCAATATGATTTTAGTTGGAATGGGGTTTTAGCTCCTTCTTTTGCGAGGCTGTCAGCTTCCTCATTCCCTGCAATTCCCTTGTGACCTGGCACCAACATCACAGTTCTATTGCTGCGTTCCGCCAGCTTCTTGAGAGATTGTTTACAGTCCCAAACCAACTTTGACTCATATGTAAATGACTTTAGAGCCTTTAAGGAGGCTTGGCTGTCTGATAAAATAAAGACTTTTGCCCTACGGGTGTCTCGGTTGAGACATTCTTGGGCACTTATGTCTATAGCATGTATTTCTGCCTGGAAGATAGTTGGGGCGTTTCCAAGAGATTTAGATAGCCTAAAATTGGGCCCAGTAACTCCCACTCCTGCCCTTTCATCTATCTTAGATCCATCCGTATACCATACGAGTGAACCTTCTTCCACTTTTGGTTCAATTTCTTCACTCATTTGGTGGTTTTTTATGACCACTTCAAAGGGTGTTTCAAAGTCGAATTTGACTGGCATAGCATCTGTCGGCACGTTCTTAGAATCCAATGGAATTTCTTCTATTTTTTGCAGCTTGGCGTTAGCTGTTGTGTGTTGTGTTTTTGGCCGCCATACGAATGATGCGTATGTGACCATGGGCCTAATTATTGTTTTATATGACCAGAGAGTCATTTTCGGTTGTAGGCCCCAAGTTTTTCCAAACGTCTTGCGGCAGGTCCAACTTGCCACCAAAGCTCTGGATAAAATTTTTTCAATATGACTATTCCAGGTGAGTTTTTGATCTAGGGTTACCCCAGATATTTTACTTCCTTGGAATAGTCTAATGTGATGCCATTCATAGTTGGAGCCTGTAAATTGTATTTACGTCTCCTTGTGAAAGGTATCAAAGTCGTTTTACTGGGGTTGACACTTAAGCCCTCTTTCGAGCACCAACTTTTAATTTCGTTAAGAGCAGTTTGCATGAGACTAGATATAGTCTGGTCATGCTTGCCCCTAATTGTAACCACTAGGTCATCTGCGTAACCTTGGGTTATAAAACCAGAATCATGCAACTTAGTGAGAAGGTCATCCACAACCAAAGACCACAGCAGAGGCGATAATACTCCCCCTTGAGGGCACCCCTTTACCGCTGTCATAGTCACAGATTCTCCTCCAATACCAGCAGTGATGATTCTCGTTTTTCGCATTAACTGAATCCACTGTATTAGTGAGACTTCAATGCTCCTCTTTACTAGTGCTCTTTTTATGGATTCAAATGAGGTAATATCGAATGCTTCCTCCATGTCAATGAAAGTGCAATTTTGCTAGCTGCTACGCAGGGCTATTTCTTTTGCCACTATTGTATTTTCAATTCTTTCGACTAGCGAATTCAAAGCATTTATAGTGGATTTGCCAGTCTAGTAGGCAAACTGATGTTTATGAAGTAGTTTCTCGCTAATGTTTCGCTTCTTATGTAGTTATCTACTACTTAACTATGGCATTACTAACAATTGGATCCGTCGTATCTATGCATGTACTAGTGCAGGTGGAGGTCCCTTTGAACATTTATCTAATTTAATTTTAGTTCAAAAGTAAACAAATTACTGATAGTCCGAGCATAGTGTAAAAAAATAAATTATAATTATTAAACGTTGTCTGTTGTATTTAATTTCCACTGTAAACTATGTAATTCAGTTAGATCCCTCGAAATTTAACACCATTAAAGCTTAATAAATAGATAATACTAGTTACTCACTTCAGTAAAAATAATAATTTATTTAAAACTTCGTCCTTTAATCCAAAACCTACCTACCATTACTAAAGCAAGAAATAATTATGTTGCAGATATTAGGTACATTTCCTCAGATGTCAACAAAATTGAATAGTAAATAAACAAGGGTTGGCTTATGTTAAATACCCTAAGTCACAAACGAGTTTTTATTTAGAAGAGTTTTCACTGCGTACGACGTTGCCAGATTTTCAGAATGAAAAAACAAATGTTTTGTATAAAGCTTACCGATTGAAAAAAATTAATTGGCAAAAATGAAAGACTTTATGTAACAAATAATAGTGGGAAATGGCATGGAAACAGTGGGGGAGAAAAAATTGATAAAATAGAGCAATAAATATATAATATCGTTACTTTACAAGCCACTTAACAAAAGGAGCTAATATATTTTATAAATTTTACTGCAGCTCTTATCACCGTAAGACTAAATGACGAAGACGAGTAAGTGGTCCTTAAAATATAGAAATATAGAAATTGTCGTATTTCTACTGACTTTGTTGTAATATAATTCAAAATTTACGGTTCATATCCATGTCTTTGATTGAATACTTTATGAAAATATTTTATCAATACTGAACCGAAGAATAAAATGCGACAAGTGGGAATAAAAGCAATATAATTTATTGAAATCGGCGTTATATAACCGAATATAGGTAAATTCTAGTAGCTGTCAACCAGATTACCTACTAATATGTAAAACTGAAATTTATTTCCCATTTTATAGCATTATTCCGAAAATATCATGAATCATAAATGTGAATTGCATTGTTCCTCGATTTACGAGAGTTACGACTCTGCATTCCACTAATTCTGCACATTTGAACATCCGGATAACGACGAAGTAGAAGATCATACAAAAGATGCTTTTGTTTACGAAGTATAGTCGGCACGTATTTCGGGCAGAACGGTCAAAAATTTATTTATTTGTTGTTAAATTATTATATAAGTAATAAACAATAAAAATTTACCGGATTCAAAGTGATAATCGAATAAAATACATGCCATTATGGATGTTATTAATGTCATTTATCCGCCTCTACACGCTTCTTACCCTCACCTACAGCAATTCCGTTTACTTCGAGGAAGAATAAATGTCAGCATGTACAATCTGCACATCCCCCTTAAAATTTTTCTGTGCGCTTAGATTTTGTTGTTTCTTTTTTATGAAAAATGCTTTTAGAACAAGAAAGTAACGTGTCCATTTTTATTACAAAATGTCAAGGGGTTTAGGAGATAATGCAAAAAAAACAATTTTTATTTTGTAAATTCAAAAGGATGTAACTTTTTTTATGTACACTTTTGTACTAAAGTAAGTTGGATTCAATCAAATTATTTTTGTCCCTGGAATGCCTGATTTAATTTATGACATACCTTTTTGAAACACACTGTATAAAGATCATCTGGAGGTGTTAAAAACAAATGCACAAGGCGTTTTGTCTTTATAGATTGGGTATACGTGAATATCTTTGAATATTTGCTTAACCGAGCATAATCGTAAAAATGTATGGATTTAAATGAGTACAAATACGAATAATCATATGGATTAGCTAATTTATATCGATCGTCTGATGAAAGCAGAATTTGCAAGAGATATTACCATTGTTATGTGGAGCTATAATAAATCAACGTGGAATCCATAATTTCTATTAAACTTATTTTTTAAATGTTGAAATTTTTTGGTAACTAAAAAAACAAATTACTTTAGTATTTTTTTATTTAGGCGAATTTTATTGTATATTTAACACCTTTGATTACTACAAATGTACATACATACACGATACCTGAAGAAGAACTAATAAAACAATGCAAATTCCATGTTACATCATGAGTTGGTAAGGTTTATAAGAAAACAAACTTTTTTACTACGTTCCGGCAATTGCTACGTAACGACCTTTGTTAAAAAAATAAAGTCGAGATAAAGAACACCACACAAAAAATATTACAAAAACATTAAGAGGTTTTAGCAGTAGTATCGACAACTCTTTCAATGTGAATGAATGCTGTTTATTGTACGTAACATTTTTCATGTAGGGAGAAAGAAAGAGTAATACAACTTAAACACATGGGACAAAGAATACAATATTTACAGTTAAAAAATAACATTGTAAATATATCTATAATTGAGGCGTGAGCAATTCAATTCGTAGAAAATCTAGGACAAAGTTTTCTCTGTTTTTCAAGTATTAATTTGAACAGCTCAAACTGAATTTATTATAATATTTTCTTTTACAGGAATACTAAAATGAGTTTGTTTGGTAATTTTTACCACAAATAAGAGTTTTATTGTGGGATGGGCCACTTTTGCATTTATCTGTTTCGGTATATTTTCAGAAAATAAATGTCCCATTCTCAAATAAAAAAAATTACGGATGATTTCAAACACATAAACTTATTCAAAAATACTTTCATCATCTTCAGCTTGTATGTTATGTGCAAGAGTCTAATAAAAACTAATAAAAAAATATCATTAACAGAAGGAATGTAATGTAATGGAGCAATGACAGAAAACCTTTGTATTTAGCTTCTTGTTTGATTTTTCTCCCATCAAAAAGTGAATTTAGTACTGCTAATTACTTAAAGGTTTCAGGTTTCTCTTTATTATAGCGAAGCCACTGTATTTGTAGCCATTTCACTTTATCATCATTTTCCGCAAGTTTACAATGAGTAAGAATCATTTCTACACCTTTAGTAGAAAAAAATATACAATGCTACATCCCTCACCATCCGAAAGTTCCCCATTCGCGGAAGCCTAATCGTAGCTAATGCAGTATTATCATCCTTTTCCTCTGGGAAGTGAGTGTCCTTCAGTGGAAGATATATTTTCACTGGGAAGACGCCCCTGATCCACCCCCGGAGTTGGATCTTTGGAGATAGCATGATGTAGCTTAGCTGCAACGAACATGTGTTAACATATGCAGCTGTCACAGTCGGCTCTCCGAAAGCTCCTCTTTTACCTCTTAATCACATACTTCTATTTCCTCTGAGCCTCCTTAAAAGAGTCCCAGTGGGCAGACCGATCAGTCCTCTGGGCTTTGTTAAAATAATCCCAAGTCAGCGTGCGCTGTCTTTCTACTTGAGGTGTCCACCAGGGAACAGCAGAACCAAAAGTCCTCTGGTCTACAAGAGGGTCTCTAGTCTCCATATGCCGATGATGAATTGTTACTCGGTTCATATTTTGGAAAAAGAATTTTCAAAATATTTCTCCATTTCTAAAAATGACATATTCACTAATTAACAGTTGAAGAAAATCATTTACACTCAAACAGTTCGTTTAGCAGACAAAATTAATTTTTTTATAAACCCCACAAAAACTTATTGATGTGATAAAGTATAACCCCAAATGCAAAAACATCTATTGATCTAATCTACTGATAATATATTCAGCAGTTATAGAAGTGATAAAAGTATGCATTTAATTACCTGAGTAATATTCATAGTCAAAAACCATTCTAAATAAACTTAAAACGAAAAAAGTCTCACTGATTGTAGCACCTGTAAACACTGAAAAGATTTAAATACAACTGATTCTGAATTATAGATTAAATCCAAATGTAAAAGTGGCCCAAAGTGGCTTGAGCTGTTTTTGCACTATGAATTATATAAATTATACAAATGCAAAAGTGAAGTGCACTGAATCTCTCGGTTTGGAAACTAAATTAGTGATGGGCTGTTAAATTTCACAATATTTGTAGGCCGTTATTGAGGCAGATTAAGATGTCTAGAAGCAAGAATTTTGGAAAAAGTATAGGATGTATCTAGACAAATACCTACTAATGACAGGATCATCTTAATAGGATATTGTAACGCGTAAATTGAGAAAGATTTGCTAAAAAAACATGCAGGAAAAAAACTGTTCGTCATTTATCTAAGAATAATAGAATGTGCTTTTGTAATTTTCCTCCTGTTTAAAATATGTTTATTATAAGTATAAATATAAACCTAAACACAAAATAACACGATTAATTTCAGATAGAAATACAGTAAATCAGACAGATTCAAAACAGAAGCTTTTCAAGCTCACTGTGTACTAGTACACAGATATCCTTCCTTTTTTTTTTTCAGGAGACGAAGTCCAGCCTGAGCACCAGACACCTTGAAAACCATCGTCGTCGTATTATTTGTGTTCTGCAACCCGAAAAACCCCCGAGTAAAGACTTTTGACCAATGTTGGATAAAAATAACATAAAGCTCCAGGAAAAGAGGTCCACCCTGAGCACCAGGTAGCTTAAGGGCCATCGCCGTCATAATATTCGTGTTCAGCGACCTAGAAAACTCCCGAGTAAAAAAACTGAACTCATTCGTGCCGATATTTTTCGAGTTGCAAATTTTTTATTGTCTGTGTACTTTGAAAATCCATTTTCCTTATGTACAAAACGCAATTTTCATTTTACCAGCATGAATTTTGTTCACAAACTTTACTGACACATTTCCGAATCTTCCTGCGGTCAATTGGTAGGCTTAGTTCTTCGTTATAGAAAGTAACTATTGTTTTTCTCTTGGCCAATTGATATGTGTATGTGGTATCGCCAGGATAATTCAAAGTTTCAAGAATACCACCTTAACATGCGCCACCTATGATTTCACAATAAACGTCAATACTGTCTTAAGTAATTAAAATAAATTAAACAAGTAAGTGGTCCAGTAAGTTTAAACAGAAGTATAGTTGTCATTACTGCTCTAAAAGCCAAACAAACAACTCTCTCTCAAAACAACGTTTGTACACGAAATATATTGAGTAAGGTAAAAAAAAAATTTTTTTTTAATTTGACGAATATTTGTATATTACGTACAAAAAAATTTAATCTGCAGATCTATTTCTGCACCCCAGGTATAAAATGCTTTTACAAATACATAACAAACGTCTTTGGAACGCCTTTCTTATCGTCATAACTCATTCAAGGAATGTTTGCGTGCCGTGAAAATATCGCTTATCACTAAAATGCTTTTAATATTTGCAATGGTGTTATCACGATCATATTTTTTAGTCGAAACAGCTTGTTTTTAGAACAGTGACTCCGGTGGTATTATTGTTTTTTGAGTTAAGTTTTCTATAACCTTCAAAAGTATCTGTACGACAGGCATAACGTTTGCATGTCATGTTTTCTTCGACCGACTAATTAGTGTGTTATGGATTTCCAACAATTTCCATAAATAATGAGATGACTCATTTTAGCCACGACTAACGGTATAAAAGGCAGAAAAAAGTCGGAGAAAATTGCATAAAAACAGCATAAAATTAGTTAGTCAAGGATAAACACATCAGACATTGTTTAAGAGTCGTTTAATTTTTTTTTACTTCGCCACTTTCTTATTATTTTGGAGTTATACAACAATAATTTCAGCACGATATTTTTCTTCTACCACATCTACGTCTACCATTAATTTTGCCTTCGAATAATAGTTAAAATAGTTATATAATTTTTTATATACTGTAATTAATTACAACAAACTGTTACCGAAATTAATAAATTATTGTCATTAATTCTCTCATTACTACTAACTTCTGCCTCAAATGAACGGGACTTCTCTTATCTCAAAAGATTGAAAACGTATTGTGGAAACATCATGAAAGAAGAGAGAATGTCAAACTTGACACAAAAGTCAATAAAAAAAAAAACTTTTAAAATCTCTCAAAAACTCTAATAAATTTTACGATGACGTTATAACCCATTTTACTACTTCCAAATAACGTAGACTAGAGTTAATTTGTAAATATGTTTAGGTTCTAAATTTATAGGAAAAAAAACGAAAACAATATACCTATCTGAGGAGACAAAAAAAAACCTTGCTGGCCCTGTCTCTGAGGCCACGAGCCGCCACTGAAAATTAGAAAGATCAACAAAAACACGTTAAGTCTTAACTAAACCCCTGAATAAAAGCCCTCATATAGCAAACTGTTTCTGAAACAAAAATATGTAGCTTCTAATTTTTCCTACTCTGGTGCTAAATGTTATCATCCAATCCACCTGTGTATACTGCTGCACATAGGTCTCCTCCAGTTGTTTCGATTCATGTTTAGGTGGTATTTCTATTTCCTTTGTCTGATCTTAGCCTCTATCCAACCGATCTTTGGCCTGCGAAGGATAAAAATCCGGCCCTGCCTAGTGTGTCATACCACATACACATACCTTGGCTCGCTAGTGACTACTACCAATAAAACAAGCGAAGAAATTAAAAGAGGAATAAACCTTACAAATAGGGCATACACTCCAAAAAACAATTCCACTCAAGAAATATCCAAAGAAAAACTAAAATTATTATATATGCTAATGCTGAGGCCGGTCCTTACATACGGGGCCGAAACATGGACTCTAACGCAGAAGGAAGAAAGACTTCTGGGAATATTCGAACGAAAGATACTTCGCAAAATATTTGGAGCTATAAACAATCAACGGCGGTGGCGCAAAAGATTTAAATTCGAATTATAGTTGGCATGCAAGTAGTGGTTGGTATGCGTAGATTTTCGGTAAACAGTATTCGTCCGCTCCACCTAGCAATCCAAATCCCGCCGTTAGGAATCTTTGCACCCAAACGCCACGTCAGTGACATCGACGATATAATGGACCGTGGAAGTGATGACGTAGATTTTATTGACATATGTCAGTTTCACTTTCCAAACAAACCTTGTTTACTGTGAATAATTTGTATTTTTTGTTATTTTTTCATTTTTTTTACAGAATCTTTCCGCTTTTAGCAATATCTAAGTATTCTAATAGTTACTACAACAATTTTACAAGGTTGTGTAAATAATAAATCATGTTGTTTTATAAAAATAGCAATAAAATGCATGTATCAATAAAGTAAGGTTAGAATGTCTTTAATTTAAACTTTTAAACTATATTTCATAGAAATAGAACACTGAATTATGATGGTATTATCGTAAAAAACACTATACTTAAAAGAAAAAGTAGCAGAGGAAGCAAAATGTTAACTTTATAGAAATTAAAAAGTCTTGAGATTGGACATTTCAACTTTTGTTTGGAAAGTAATTGACAGTTGTGACGTCACACTTCCACTGTCCATTGAACCGTCCGCCGTAGTGTAGTAAAGAGATCTGGGGGCTCAGGAAAACTTGATTTTTACCAAGTAACAAAAACAATATTTGTTTATATTATTATATTATATTAATTTATTAATGTTTTGTATTTTGAGAACGATTTCCGAAGGAGAAATCGAAACGTTAAATAAACTTATTTTATAGTAAAATGATGGCGTATTCCCAATAAAAATAATAAACTGCAATAAGATGCCACAATAAAATAGCTTCAGAACAATATATAAAGTTAATTCATATTTGTTATTTTGGACATAAAAAGATTTTTATATGCATTTAATGTCTTAATCCTAAAGAAAACAACGAAAAAAACACATGCGGAGATCACTGTTTCAATGTGTATGCGCTAAAAGCTTAAATCTTTCAGAAATCAATTTTTCTAATTCGTTTTGTACAATACATCAGTATAATATACATATTATATCAAAGACATTAACCTTTTCATTGCGACATTTTCAGAGGCAAAGATACATGCCTAGCCACTCTGTCTTCTAGCCTGTCTGCTGACCCTATGCCACACTTAAAATAGATCGATCTTTCGCGAGTGGTCCGTTAGACAAACTTTTATACAGAAATTTTATAACAATACTCGCCAAAGAATCTTGTCATTACCATGAAATACAAGCTTTGCTAACCTACATATTATGGGCTCACATCAGTAACTCTTTCATCTTTAGTTTTTAGTTTGGTTTAGAATTTATGTTGACACTTATGACAATTGTCAGTAGTCAGATAATTTCTGTTGTAATCCCTTAAAAGTTAGAAAATCGTATATCCCTAAATAGAATCCCTGAATAGGGGGCTCCATTCGGTTATGCTCTTTATCCATCTGCTGGGGCTAGTTCTTCTTATATGTCCATACCAGTTTAGTCTTTTTTGTTCTATATATGTTAACATGTCTGTTTCTATTGATGTTCTTTGCTTTATTTCGTCATTACTTCTCCTATCCATTCTTGTTACTCTGCAGCATCTTTGTTGCTACTATCTTACTGCTGTTTTTCTTTTTTATGATCCAATTTTCAGCCCATATGTCAAAATACTTCGCACTGTTTTATAAATCTGTGTTTTTGTCTTCATATTTAGGTGTCTATCCCACCATACTGAGTTAAGTTGTCGGATTGCTGTTCTTGTTTGACCTAATCTTTGTGTAATTTCTTCCTCTGTTGTTGCCTTTTTCGTGATTATAAACCCCAAGTATTTGAATTATCCTTTCATTTGATTGTTACGTTGTCATCAATCTGTAGATCTTCTATGTCTTCTTCACTTGTAGATAGGTACTTTGTTTGCGCGAGGTTAATATCTAGGCCAGCCTTGATATATTCTTCTTGTAGTTTCTTCATCATGTAGCTGAGGTCGTCTTGGTCTTGTGCAATCACTACTTGATCGTCTGCAAAGTTTAATATATATTCGTTCCGTACCGGTACTCCCATGCCTTCGCATTTTCTTTTCCATGTAGTCAAGGCTTTCTCTAAGTATATTTTGAATAGGGTTGGAGATGTGGAACAACCCTGCAGGAGCCCTTTTGTTGTGGTGAAGTCTCCTATGATTCTTTTTAACATTTTAATGGACACTTTATTTCCTTTGTACATTGCCTCCCATAGTTCTGACTCTGATCCTCCCCGATTTTGCCTTTTATCGCTTGCTCTATCTTTTCTCGCAGTATCTTCCCATATAATCTTCCTATTGATGATATTACGCTTATTCCTCTGTAGTTTTCGCATCGTTTCGCATTCGTCATATATGCATCCGTCCATTCCTTTGGGAGCTGTTCTCCATTTATGGCTGTCTGAAATATCCATTGTATCATCCGGTGTAATTTTTTTGATCCGTATATTATAAGCTCAGGTGAGATGCCTCCAGGTCCCGGTGCTTTCTTATTTTTGATTGCTTTTATGGCCGTTCTCATTACCCTATCTGTTATTTCTATTTCTTGTTGTGGGGATCTGCTTCGTCTTCGCCTGTTTTCTTTTCCAATGAATTGTGGTCTTTGTTCTGTTAACAGTCCTTGTAATAATCCTTCCATTCTTTGTCCTGTATATTTCCGAATTTACTTTCCATTACTCCAAAGTTCTTGTACCTCCTATGTATGTTTCAATATTTAAGCAGGTTCTTTCCCATTCTTCATTCTTTTTTTGTGTTGCTTTTTTTCTTCAATTATACTTTTTGTTGGTTCATTTATTTCATAATAATGCTGTTTATTTGTTATATGTTCTTTTTCTCCAAGGGCTTCTAATGCTGCTTGTTTTATACTCGACTTTATTTGCTCGTATATTTCTTTGATGTTGCCGTATCTAAATTCTATTAATTTTTGGTCTAGACGTTGTTGGTATAGTTCTCTTATTGATTGTTCTTGGAATAGTTCTATATTGTATTGTTTTTCTCTTATAGTATTCAAAGGTTCTTCTGTAGAGGGGGTCTTGTTATGTTTCCAATTAATGACCATTTTTGCTGTCAGTAGTTTATGGTCCGTTCCACATTCTGCTCCTCTTCTGACTCGCATATCTTTGATCTTTATTGTGGTATCTTGTTTGATTATTATGTTTTATATTGTTATTATTAGAAAATCGTAACAGTAGATATTGCCAGGTCGGACAGTTACCTGAATTTCAAATTGTGAATATTTTTACACATATCTTTTGCAATAATTTGGAAGATCGAAAGCACTGAATAGAGCAACTATGTACAGACTTATTTAAACTGCAAAAATCAATTTTTATTATTTTGCTTCCTATTTTGCCAACTGCAAGATAGGAAATACTCAACAAATATTACGTTTCCCCATTTAGAACTGAAAGGAAATTATGCTTTCTATTAAGACGAAAAAATATAAGAGACGTATAAGAAATGGGTCCAAATAATCAACAAGGTGGACAAGATGAACAAAAAAAGATGGTTTTATGTTAAACAAAAAGGACCAAATCAAGATAATAGATCGCCATCTGTCTAACATCAAAAATATTGCCAATTTCGATGGGCGGTCGATGGGTTTAACTATCTCAGATCCGTCATTACAAAAAAAAGTATAACGAGCAAGGACAACTTTGGACAAGGAGCAAATTTATAATGAACTAAAGAGAGAGGAAAACAAATACATCGAAGAAAGAAATGAATTTGGAAAACAGGTTATGGAAGGGCTCAACACTCAAAGAAACAGAACAAAACTAGAAAGTTGTAAAAGATCTTAAAAAACACAAGGCCAGCTAGGGCAGTAGTACCATTGATGATGACGATAGAAGCTTTGTTTGGAAAAAACTCGGACAAAATTGCACACATAGCAGACAATACAATTATCATTACAATTGTCCCTTATAAAATAATTGGGAACTCGTCTTCAACCTTTCGTGACACGTTATCATTAATGCAATTAATAAATGTAATTACAAAAATTGTTTCTGGAATAGTTGGCATGTATAGATTTTTGTGTACTTTTCAATAACAGCTAACAATAAAAAAACATGCTGGTGGTGGTCACAGTGGATAAAATCAATGGTGATGTCATTACCGAGAAAAATGTCCTCATCTTCGTGGACGGCTTGCGCTGTGATGGCTGCCATTCCACGAACTAACGTTAGCAGTGAGCAGTACGGACTCGGATTTCCCGAGAGAAAGACACTATTCAAATGTAAACCTATGGGAGCTCTGTGGAACTCTCCACACAACATCCCAGTGAACAAAATTCGTCCCTACCTGAAACAAAAAAGTAACCGTTAATATAATTGAATTATACATTTATTCAATTATTTATTATGTTAATTAAACAAGACACCTCGCGTTTTTAACAGCTGGCAACCCTAATTTGTGACCATTTTTTCTCAGGCAACCTTATATCATCATATTATTAATAAATTAGCTTTAATTTGATATAAAAAACGTGCATATACGTCATAAGCAGCGTATTTTATTTAAAAAATAAATAAACAAAATAAAATTTTTGTTCAAAACTAATTGTTACCCTTAACTGAATTAAATTACTCTCCTATTCTTAAATGTATGTAAAAATGTAAGTTTGAACGTTATGAACGTAGTGATCTTGCAGTGGTATCTCGTACTATTATTAGTCTTGTATCATCAAAAAGACGAATCGTTAAGCTGAGGGCTAAATCTTAATAGATCGTAGCGTGGAAACTGCTCCACCAGGTACAAAATTCTGTCAGATACGTTAGTCATCCTGTAGACAATTCAGAGTTCTAATATCGAGAATATTATAATACTGTAACAAAGATCGGTATATTTTATACTGCTTGAATGCTGGGTTTATCGTTTTGTGGCATTTTAAAATCGTAGAATATACTACTACTGTCCTTTTAAAAGGCAATCGATCCATTTCCCTTAAATTGATAACTTAAACTTATCGTTAATAGATGGCGCCTGTGGGGTTTACTGTCAAACATATCGCTCAAGCCAGCTGAGAAATGACGTGGAGGTTATTTTCGACAATCAAGATCAGAGTGCAGAAGAGTCGGATTCCGAAGACGACGACGTACCTCTTGCCACACTACGCAAAGAAGAAACAAAACCTTGTGGTAACCCTATTATTCTCGAAACACTAGGATCTGCACAATGGCTTATAGGTGATCTGTACCAGCATCCTAAAGATGTTAACTGGAGACCAGAAATTGGACATAAACAAAATCGCACGTCATTACAGCTCTTCAGGCTATTTTGTGCAAATACCAGCCTCATACAAAAACTTGGGTCTTGGTTCGTCGGTTGTTTTGCCTTATGCAGATGTGCTTCAATCACGCTGGTGAAAAACGAGATTCCACCTTTTTTTGATAACTTCTTCTCATCCATGCATCTACTAAATGAGTTAAAAACTAGAGGTCTTTTCGGTACAGGTACAATAAGGGATAATAGAATGCTAAGATGCCCCCTATTGGCTCTAACAGCTATGAAAAAAAGGAAAGGGGAACTTACGATTACATATTAGATAAAAACACAGGAATTGTGGTTTGTCGCTGGTACGACAATAGTGTCGTTACAATTGCATCTAACTTTTGTTCAGTAAAACCACATCTCCTACCGTCAAACGGTTTTCCCATAAGGGGAAGAGACACATCTTGTTTCTCAACCAAATATGATAAAGCAATACAATTCTTTTATGGGTGGCGTAGACCGCTCTATAAGAGGGAAATATTGGTACTTTCCGCTAATAGTACATGGAATTGACATGGCTACTCAAAACGCATGACAATTGGACCGAAAAGACGGAGGAAACCTTGATCAGCTTGAATTTAGAAGGCAAATAGCTTGCAACCTCTGGAAACCGACAAAAAAGATACCAAACGCGGGGCAAAAAGATGGAATCCCAAGACGGTTTACATTTAAGATATGATGGTATGAACCATTTAATTGTTTATCAAGAAAAACAATCTCGTTGCGGACTTTGCAAGAAAAAGGTTCAATTTTGGTGCGCAAAATGTAAAATACCATTATACCGTAAACAATGTTTTAAGGATTTCCATACTTTGTAATTATTTTTGTATTAATAAAGTTTTACTTTATAATATATACTGTTTTTTAGTGCTGTCCTTTTAAAAGAATATGACATATTTTGACAGCTAATGCAAAAATTATTTTAGTATTTTTTGTCGTTAAATAAGAAACTTTTCCTTATATTTCCTTTAAGTAAAGGTAAAATTAAAAAAAAAATAGTTTCAGTAATATGTGGGTTTAAAGCTTTGCCCAATAATGCGTATCTACCAAAAGGATGAAATTGTGATATTAATATTAAGAAAATGGCCTAAGAGCTACAAGACATCCAAGTAAAGAATCCATGTCAGAATTGGAGGCGGATAAAGAAGCTACATCGCCATCAGCGTTTGTTCCCCAAAAGTTAGTATGTATACTGAATACCAGGATAAAGCTAGGTTTTTAGTCCAGTCGTCAAAGTTGACCCCTAAAAATCATACGAACAAGCTGAATTTTGCAGAGAATATTAATTTTGGGATCCCAAAAAAGGTGCAAACAGTTTAATACTTTTACCACCGGACTACCCTGAAAAACCCCCCTCGTAGGGGGATAAAAATTTCATAATATGTTATAATATGGGGGATAATTTCAAACAAATATGTTTATAAGCAGTTTTTCAATGTTCAATAAAATTTGTATCAGCACGACGGTAAAAATTCGACAACTTTTGATTCAAGTGGTCTTTTCCGTCTTCAAAACGGTCTTTTTAAAAGGTACCTTTGGAAGTGACAACCCATAAGTCGTGTTTCGCATTACCGAACAAGAAAATAAACGATCAAATAGCGAAATTTTCTTTTGTCCTCCATTCTGGTTTTACACATGCTTTCCAGCTCTAATGGAAATAAAAGTTATAAAAAAATAATAGAAGGATAGGTGACAGAAACCATGTTCAGGGGTATATAAAATCATTTATGATCGATGCCCAAAAGTATATATAAGTCAGACACGTAGAAGTTTCAAAAAACGGATAAATGAACATAAAGCTAGTTCTATCACACATATGTCAAGTATTTAATTACAGAACATAATAAATTCAATTATAACTCCTAGATAAACAACACATAACACATAAGATATTGTAAGATCACTTTTGTGTCTCTCTAAAATAAAAACTCTTAGTTATACAAATTGCGAAAACATGGTTAAAAATTATCATTCTTCTGAGTGAGCGAAGGAAAGCAAAAAGTATATTTTGTGGAAATTAAAAGCAATATTTTGTATTAAAGAATTAAACAAGGTGTGTGTGAGATATCGAAATTTTGTATTCGTTTGAAAGTCCTCTCGATGCCATCTCTGGGTGGTGCGCATTCAAAATGTCCAATTTTAGATGACTTTGTCGTATAAAGCAGACTAAATTTTAGCGATGGCATGGGTTATATTGGCTTTGAGGGCCACTGGGTTTGTGGCTTATTAGCATAGACCAGCGACTTAAAAAAACTCCACAAGAAACAGTCTAATAGTGTCAAATCGTACGATCTCGATGGTCAGCTCAGATTACCTCCACTTGACATGGTCATGGCATTAAAATGCTCGTGCAGAACGCCCAATGTAGCATGAGCTGTGTGAAATGTTGAAACCACATGTCGTTGGTGTCCGTATAAGACAAATCAGGCTAAAAGTTAGTCATCATCACCCTATAACGTTGCCTTTGATGATGATGGGACTTGGTCAAGGTCGTTCTTAAAGAAATATGAACCGATGACGTTGCCAGCCGAAAATCCATACCAAACGATGATCTTTTCGGGATACGTTGGACGCTTTTAAAACTGATCTGGATTGATATCGTCCCAAGTTCAATAATCCTGTTTCTTGATGTACCCAGTCATCCAAAAATGGGTATAATCGCTAAATATCATTGTTCGATAAAAATTATGGTCGTTTACCTTCAGCTCTTGGGTCAGTTCAATTTCGTACGGGTGCAAACCCAAATCACAACACAAAATTCGTCAAGTTGTGGTCTGTGAAAGACTGAGTTATTATCAGCGACATGAAATCGACTGCCTCTGATTCTCCTGCAAACTCTCACGGACATCAGCAATATTTTCGGTTGATCTTGCGTTTCGTCAACGGTATTGGTTGATTGTTTACTCAACCAGTGGACTCAAATTATTTATCCACCACTTCGGGACGCGCGCGCGCAATGTTGCCCGAATCAAACACCCATTTGAATAAAATAATTTTATTAGTTGCACGTGTTGTTGTATGCTATATCCATCCATGTGATTTGGCAAACAGACTAGATAAATTACAGGTAATTTGAAATAAGTATGGCCGCTGCCAATTGTCAAAGTTCGGAATTCCCTATTGGAAGACTCTGTATTGAATGTAATTTGTCATTAAGTAACCACCAATTTCATAAATATTACAAATAAATTACACAGGTGTATTTATAACAAAAATTGAATTTTGAACATGAATGTTTGTGAAATAAAAAGTCTAAAAAGGAAAATTACAGTGTAATAAACATTTATTACCTGTTAAAAAGCGTAATTGCGCTGTCGGAATTTATGTTTGAACCCTTTTCAAAGCATAATTGTCGAAACACAGCATTTTATGTCGACCATAAAGGACTACATTGTACCTACTTGTGACATGATTTTAAATAATGACAAATCGATCTTCCCACGACGTATGGATGAGCTATATATTGATTACGAAAAATAATGTCATGAACAAAAGGTTATTACAAAAGGTTTCATGCACATCATAATAAAATACATACTTTCCAATGACATCATATATAAGGGAACAAAAAGTTATATAATTTAATCTAATTGAAAATATAATAACTTAGATGGGATTGGATGGCCTTTAGATAATACTCATTGACAATGAGTTGGTAAATAAATCGAAGGAAAACAAGCGAAAATGTTGAAATAGTAGAGTTATAGAGATACAGGAAATCATAGACTGCTGTATTACTGGATCATTACGTCAGTGTCCGGAGACAATAATTTTTTAAGTTCGTGGAAAAACCAAGGCATAGACACGAATGCATACTATTAATAGATACGAATTAAATTTGAATTTTAATTTTAATTAGGATAGTAATTAGGGTGTTGTATCCGCTCACTTTCTCGCTGAAAAAAAAATAGGGACTGACTTTCTTTTCATCGTAAGTCATTCAATTTTTGAGTTAGAGACTTTTTTAAATAGGTCTTCATTTGACTTTGAATCTCCAAAATTTAGCCTTCGACGAAGAAGAGCTAACCTATGATAAGGTATAGTTCGGTTAATATTAGTCTTAAAGAAAACTAACACAAAACCATTTTGGTTATTGTTTCAATAGGTCTTAATCTCGAATTGCGGTCTCGAATGGTCATAATCATTTCTGAGAATTTAGTGTCTACAATTTCGAAACTAAACTATAAAAGTATACTGTATCCAGAAATTTAGTGTCTCATTATAAAATTTATTTTAATAACAGCTGTAAAACTGAATAATCCCTTGTAAATACTCTATTGTTGTATAATTATCACAGCTAACCAAGCTGCCAGGACCGGCATATAGCCAAGTCAACTGTAGGTAGGTACATATAATCAGATCAAATATTCTCATTCAAGCGTAATGTCAAAAAACTCTCTTTATAAACATATAAATTTCCCATAATTATTGTATTCTTTTATTAATCATTATTTTAAGTCTCATCGAAGAAAATGCGCCCAAAATTATGAAGATCTTAATTTAGTTAAATTGACTGGCCGTGGAAATTAATAAGTTTTGGGAAAACGGGTAATATCTCAAACAGCTCAAATAACGAAGTCTTACATGAAACGGCAACTTTGACTAAAAAGCCATTATCCACAGTCAGAAAAATTGTAAGTAATCCTATTATACCAAGATTAACAAGACGGGATAACAGTATTTCTCGGAAGCTCGATCGTGCAGATCTTATCCGTCGCAAAGTGTATGCCTTGTATGAAGAACAAATTGTACCCACACTAGATATATTAGTTGACAGGCTTCATGTCGACAAAACTAAAATTAAGTACGGTAGAACAACTGTTTGGAAGTGTTTGCAACGTATAGGGTTTAAATATAAAAAAGTAGATAAAAGACAAGTACTTATGGAATCCTATCGTTTACGGATATGGCGAACGGAATATTTAAACAAAATTAAACAGAATCGACCTATTATTTATTTAGATGAAACGTTGTTTGATACTCACTATACGACATCTAAAGGTTGGGTAGATAATAGTCAATCTTGTTCAATAAAAGCGCCTTCTAATAAAGGAAAAAGAACAACAATATTCCATGCTGGATCAGTCGATGAATAGGTTCCAAATGCCTTATATCTATCAGCTAAAAACATCAGTGATTCATGTCTCGATTACCATAACAACACAACTTCAGATATATTTGAAGACTGGTTTAAAAATAAGTTAATACCCAACATCCCCCCTAATAGTGTTATAGTTATGGAGAATGCAACATATCATAGCAGGCAATTAAATAAAATTCCCAGTTTACTTATATGAGAAAGATATTTATTTTCACATAAATAATACTAAGAAGCATTTATTTGACATTTTAAAAAGTTTCGCATTGAAAAAAGAATACTTTTGTGATAATTATGCTGAAAATATGGGTCATACGATATTAAGACTTCTGCCATATTACTGTGTATTTAACCCAATCGAACATAATGTGGCATCAACTTAAGTCAAGAGTTCGAAGCAATAATACTTCGCCACATTTAAATGCATCTGTCCTGCATCTAATTGAAAGGGAAGTACTCAAATGGAAAATGCAGTCTCACATATCATGACAGCTGAGAATTCATATTTTCCTACACATTATATACAATCATACATAATTTAATAGACGACAGTGATAGTGACACAGATTTGACATAATATCTATGTGATATAATATTTATACTCGTTTTGTGTGTGTTTTGTGTTTTATTGGCACTGGTTTTCACAACCAACTGGCCAGTCAATTTCAATAATTTTTTTAGACTATAACTTATCACTAACGTGATAATGGAGTAATGTGTAATGTCTGTGTTGAGTAAATGTCTTGTTACTTTAGTAAGGTCGACTTCATTGTCTTTACAAAGAGACGCTAATTGTATCCGAACGTCTGCGGTCCCTCCAGTGTGTACCGATTTACTCGTTTTAAAAGGTTCATATTTATTCATGTTGACTTGTTATGTTTAAGTGTCCCGTTTCATGTCTGAAAAAGTTGGCAAAAAATGGAAAATTTCTTTATTAATAATTTCGTGAAAAATATTATTCTTCATTAAAGGTTATACATCACATAGAAATCATTAATCAATAATCTTATAAAATATTAAGTGGTAGATAGGGAAAATCAAAATTATTATGAATAACTGTTCTGATGAGACTTATTAAGTCGAAATACGTATCAACAGATACATAGACGCTTTGTGCGTGAAATCAAATCTTTACTGTCTTTTTCATTTTATTCGGATCTACTCTGTATGAGTACAAGAAACAAATTCGTTAAGGATTTCTGCTTAGTTGATAGACATGTCATGGAATGCAAATTTTAGATTCCCCATGTCTCTATTAACATCTTTATCATCGTCTGTTATACCTTGCAATTTTTAGAAGGTTCAGATTAAAGCAGAAATCTGAATTTGTTTCGAAACTATTTTACCGATTTTTCTATCAGATGTCGCTATTGCGTCCATAACGAAGCCATTTTATTGTTGCTTCTTAAGACAGAAAAGATTTATTTTTCACGTTGAGAACGCCTATGAATAACTGTTCTGATGAGACTTATTAAGTCGAAATACGTATCAACAGATACATAGACGCTTTGTGCGTGAAATCAAATCTTTACTGTCTTTTTCATTCAAAATTATTAATTAATACTGAAGAGGAAAGATATTTTAAATTTAGATATGCAAGAAAATGTAATTTTAAAATGTTTGTAGGTATTAAAAATTATGTCAAGTTTAGATTCATGGCCTTCTAATAATTAAATAATACATTTAAAGTAAAAAGTAAATAAAAAAAACACTTTTGCATTTGTTGATTTTGTATATTGAATAAAGTAAATTAGAAATGAAATTAAAAATTAATGCACCTACTGACACATCATTAAAAGGCCATGAAACTAAATTTAAATATAATTTTTAATTCCTACAACCAAATTAAAATGACATTTTGTTCTGCACCTAAATTTAAAAGCACTTCACTTTTAAGCATAAATCAATATTTTTGATTTTCGCTGTATACCACTTAAAATTTTATAAATTTAATTATTGATTATTGATTTCTATGCAATGCAGAAATTTTTATGAAGAATAGTTTTTTTCACGAAACTAATAATAAAGAAATTTCCCATTTGTTGCCAACTTTTTCAGACATACTTTATATCTTACTAACAATTGTAAAACTTCTTCGTTTACATGGAATATAAAATATAATCATATTCAGCTATAGTATGTATATACCTACATTAATTCATTTTAATTTTCACTTCACTATTTTATTATTTCACTTGCAATTTGTTTAACATAACAAAAATTGTTTATTACTTTCAAATTTGGAAGAATCGACACAGAAAAATATAATAATTAATTAATTCTAATACTCCATCAGTTTATGTATTTTTTCCCTTAATTATCTAGATATTTATTTAAATTAAATATATAATGTAAATGCCAAATGAAATATATAATTCGTTAAGCCGGCCCTTTTTACTATTTACCTGAAGAGGCAAATCTTTTTATGGCTTTGACTTTATCAGCGGGATACTTTTAAATTCTGCATAAGTCAGTTCTTATAATTGTGAATGAACTTTAATGCATAAATTAACAAAAATATATCGATCAATCGGATACACCTATTAGCGTGAAAGGATAAAAGATAAAACTCTGTTCATGATAGTGGTAGTAAAACAATACAACATGCATTTTCGTTTAAAATAGTAGACAAAAAGTACATATTTGAATAAAGTTCAAATCGAATCAATTAGTATTCCTTGGAAATAGTGGAAGAACGTTTTTTTCAATAACAAACGTAAATACAAAAGAACTTCATCTACATAAAATTATGTTGGTCCTTTGTGCAGAGTTTGTAAGTAGATTAACGAATTAGAATGCAGCAGAATGTTCTTGCTCTACAACAATCGCTTCTATTAAGCAAATAATTGAGAAGGTCTGGCAAAAGTTCCAACCTTGTAGCGACATTAAAAACTAGAAAATTACCTCTCAGTATCTTCACGGGAACTAGAAGGATCCGAAGCAATTTCGCGAAAACACAACCCGTTTCCGAAACGGTCGTTAATCCAATTTTCAATGAACAATGAAAACAACACCGAATCGTCTAATTTCGACGGAGGAAAAAATTCCGTTGGCAATTCCCAGAACTGCTATTAGCGATATTGCTAGCGTCTTTCGGCGTCGGGAAACCGTCTGGAGCGACGCGTTACTGGCCCCCGAAAGATGGACGTGGTTACTCGACGGTCGGTATTCCGGAACGCCGATGCCCGGTAGAGGCGGGGTCTTTCGTTGGGGGAATTCGAGGTCATCGGTAAGTTCTGTGAGTCTGCCAAGTGGGGTTTTAGTTTGTAGTTTACGGGGGGAATTTCTGTATCAAGAACGTATTTGATGGCAAACGGGGATGAAACCTCTGAAATTGGAAATCCCAACGAGAAAAAGTAGATGCAAACAATTGGATTACACTATACATTTTGATAATAAAGACAAAATACGAGTGAATTGAATATGTACCCACGAACATCAGCTGCAAATGTCTTGTAACGTTATCAAAACATGTTTGTTATTTTTCTTTAAATAATAATGTTTATTTACTTCTCATTATACAATATAAAACAATTTTACAATTAATAGTTCAATATAATAGAATAACAAATTAATTCTAAGTTAAATATTTTGTACAAACAAATAGTTGTTAGCAAATAAACAAAGAAGAAATTCGCTGATGAACCAGAGGTTGTGCTCAGGGATTACACTCATTTATACTATTCAAATATTTGTTCTACAGTACCATCAGGTTAGAAAATCTCCTGGCGCAGACCAGATCACCGCAGAATTTTTAAAAGAGACTGGAGATATTGGAATAAATGTTATGCATATGATCTGCAAAAAGATTTGGGAAACCGGAGAGTGGCAGAACGACTGGACAACATCCACTTTTATCCCTATATTCAAAAAAGGAACTCCGCTAGATTGCAGCAACTACAGAACGGTAACCCTAATATCCCATGCGAGCAAGGTTCTACTTCATGTAATACATGAAAGACTAAAAGCCTTTCTATTGCCTCAGATATCAGAAGAACAAGCGGGATTTGAAAATCGAAATAATCGAAAAAACTCGTGAATTCAATACTCCTATGCTTATGTGGTTTGTGGATTACACAAAGGCCTTCGATAAAGTCAAATGGCAGCAGCTATGGTCCATACTAGCGGAAATGGAAACACCCCACCACTTAATTCAACTAATTAGAAGTCTATATGAAAATAATAAGTGCACAGTAAAAACAGATGAAATGCATGAACACATAAAAACCTGCCTGATTTCAGCGGCCTTAGAAGCTCTTGGAGAAGACGACCAAAGAAACACCCATCAGAATATCAAATTGAGGGAAGACACATTGAAATGAATAAAAGAAAAGAAAAAACTACACATAAAATACCTAAACACCAAAAAACAGGAAGACTTAGACCTATATAGAGCGAAAAACAGAGAGGTAAAGAAAAGAGTAACAAATGAAAAGAACGAACGATGGGAACAAGCATGCACAGAGATAGAACGACATATCGGAGGAACGAGAAATTCAGAATCATGGCGAATATTAAAAGCACTTCAACGAAATAAGACAGAGAAAACCCAGATCGGCAAAATTAGTGAAAACGAGTGACAAGAATACTACGTAGAACTACTTACAGAAAACCGTCCCCAATTTCAGGAAGAGAATATAGAACATGCAAGAAATGGGGCATACGACCAGATAGAAATAAGCCTGGCAGGAGTTAAGAGAGCAATCAAGACATTGAAGAACAAAAAAGCCAAAGGACCCGGAGGAATACCAAACGAACTAATTAAAAACGGAACGGAAAAGTTATTCCGCATGCTACATAGAATGTTCGAAAGAGGACTAAATGGAGAAGAAATACCTGCGGAATGGACACAAGCATACATCACATCCATACATAAGAAAGGAAACAGGAAAAAATGTGAAAACTATAGAGGAATTAGTATAATATCGTCGGTAGGTAGACTTTACGGGAAAATTATTAAAGAAAAACTAGAAACTGAAATAATAGCAAAAATTGGAGAAGACCAAGCAGGGTTCACAGTAGGAAAATCATGCCTAGATCATACGTACACATTAGAACAACTGATAGAGAAGAAAATGGCAAAAGGTAGACCGGTCCATCTGGCCTTTGTTGATCTAAAGAAAGCATATGACTCAATACCTAGAGTCAAATTATGGGAAGCAATGAATGATCTCGGAATCCGACAAACACAAATAAAAGCTATAGAAAGCTAATAGAAAGCCTATGAATAACTGTTCTGATGAGCTTTATTAAAGCGAAATACGTATCAACAGATACATAGACTATTTTTGCGTGAAAGGAAATCTTGACTGTCTTTAATTTTACTAATAAAAGCAATTAAAGCACTATATAAAGAAAACAAAGTAGCTATTAAATGTGGAAATAAAGCCTACAATCCATTTAAGACGACAAAAGGACTTCTACAAGGCTGTGCTACGTCCCCTACTCTGTTTAAAATATTCTTGGAAAAGACACTCAAACCATGGAGGAAAAAGTGCGAAGGAATGGGCATACCAGTAAGAGACGAATAACTATACACCTTAAGTTTTGCCGACGATCAAGTAGTCATCGCACAAGATGAAGAAGATCTCAGCTTTATACTCAGAAAACTAGAAGAAGAATATAAAAACAACGGAATGGAAATAAACTTAGAGAAAACCGAATACCTAACAACAGAAAACAAGGATATGAGAAACCTAGAGATAGACGAGGGAAGACAAATAAATGGAACAGATAAATTCAAGTATTTAGGAACCATAATATCGAACCAGAGAACAACAGAAGAAGATATAAACAACAGACTGAGATAAACAAGAAACTGTATAAGACAACTAAACTCAGTGTTGTGGGATAAGAACATTACGATAAAGACAAAAAAGAGAATATATAACACCCTGACATATGGGTCCGAAAACTGGAGAATAAACAAGAGAAATAGAGGTAGAATAAGAGCAGTAGAAATGGAGTTCCTGAGGAGAAGCTGTAGACTTACAAAAAGAGACAGCATTGAAAACGCAGAGATTAAGCGGAGAATGGGAGTGCAATCAGACATAATCGACTATATAGAGGAGAAGAGACTATCCTGGTACGGCCACGTCAGAAGAGCGGACAGAGGACGCTGGATAAACAAAATCACAGAATGGAGCCCGATTGGAAGAAGAAAGAGAGGAAGACCCCGAAGGTCATTCAGAGATGAAATCGACGAGGCTATGGAGAAAAGAACCCTGCGAGATGGAGACTGGAATGACAGGGAAAATTGGAGAAAACGGTTGAGTGAAGGAAGACAGTGAAAACTGTGGAAATCCTTAGTAGTAGTAGTAGTAAAAATAAACAACACCCATTCCGATCATTTATCGGCATATCTAAGACGTGATACTATCAATGAATAGTATATTATATCAACGAATAGTATATTATATCAATAAATAGTATATTATCTTTACATAAGAAAAATTAAGCATATTGCTGAAATATCTAAATCTGTATAGTAACGTTCTTAGGGTTTACATACCATATCAATATGTACATCCCACTTCAAGTGACAATCAATATAAACTTATATATTAATACAATATTTTATAAGGGCCTGCGTAGCGCAAGCGGTAGGATGCTTGCCTCGCACGCCGGTGGTCCGGAGTTCGAATCCTACCGCCGGCAAGAACAACTAGACATTTTTAATATAGGCCCCAGGTCGACTCAGCCTGAATAAAATGAGTACTTTGGGTAAAACCAGGGGTAATAATAGGCGGTTGAAGCGTAGCACTGGCCATGTTACCTTCCTTGTATACCGTAGGCCCTAGATATAGCAGACTACCCTGCTATACTCCCAAAGCCGCGAAGCGGTATAAAACGGGAGACTACTATATATACAATATTTTATATATTTTTTCCTATTTATTTTAATGTACGCGTTATTATAGCTTATCTTTGATTCCAAGAAGTCGGGTAAATTATTTTGTATATTGAGAATGGTATGAAATAGGTTTTAAGAGTAGTAACTGTCAGTAATTTCCTATTTAGCCATTCTAGAACCTTTATAGTTTCTGTTTCTGCTAAAGTTTTAAGTTTATTCCAAGAATCACTAATTTAAAGTCTGACAGTATGGTCAGCAAAACAAATTACCTATCTTTCCATGTATTTGCATTGCTGCTAGATCATTTATTTATATTGAAAACAGTAAAGGACCCAAAACAGTACCTTGAAGCTCACCATACTCAATCATTTTTTCAGCACCTACTTTATTATTAATTTTGACAATTTGCGATCTATTTTTTAAATAACTTTGAAATAGTAAGTACAATAATGCCTCTTAATCCAAGATCATCCAAAGCACCTAACAACTGCTGATAACTAACAGTGTCAAATGCCTTAGCTAGATCCAAAAATATCGCTAAAGTAGGAGAGCCATTACCCAGCAGCTTATATAAATAATCAGTAGCGGAAGTTATAGCATCTGAAGTGGAATATCCCTTCTTAAAACCAAATTGGTTTGGAAACAGCAGGTCTCGAAAGGTTATCTATGCCAGGAGATTTTTTTTATTTTATGGAATGAATAATACTCTGAACTTTTGATATCGTTACGGGTTTTACAAAATACGTACTATGAAATGTAGTGTTTGGAGAATCAGGAGAAGAGGATATTTTAATATTTTTAGCAAGCGGACACCCTACATTAGAAAAATAATCATTAAAAATATTGCTAACATTCTGACTATCAGTGATTACCTCATTATTTTGATTTAAAACAATTTATTTTTGTAAATTGTAAAATAAATAAAATAAAAGCACTTAAAATAAATAGTCATTTTATTTGCTAACTTTACGTTTTGTTTTCTTTTTCTTCTAAAATTAGTTGGCGCTCTACCTTCTGTCTACTAAATATTCTGTCTAAATACTTCAATTTTAATTTGCACTTGTTTCGATTCTATTCGCGTATTTAGACCCCTTATCTTTTCCATAGACATATATAGAATGTCTGTGACCTACTCCAAGCGACAAAATATATTTGTTAGTTGGCAACTCTGACCTGTCATGTCAGTTTTCGCTTCGATGGAATTGAAATACTTTTTATAATAATCTTTTATCTACTTAAAGACGTGTTTTAGTCCAAAATTCATTTAGATTATTTAAATCTACATTGGAGTACGTTGATAATTTTTATATTTAATATTTCACCAATAACCAGTGTCTTTTTAATAATTTCTTATACACTTTTTTTGACATAACTTATTTTAGGAATAATTATATTCATCTAGTCCTGGCCAGTTGATATATTTAAACTTCTATAAAAACTTATGCTGTTGTGTTAACACAAGGTTTATTTTAGTTTTTTGGCTTTATATAAATTTTTGTTCACTTTTTGGGTGAGATGTTTCAAACTATGTGGTACCACAAGGATTAATAAGTACTATAATAGTATAATATATAATAATTCATATTATGAATAACTCAACAGCTGTCTGAAATTACATGCATGTCATACATGTACACATCCAGCCCCATTCAAACCAGTATCTGAAGCCAACAACCACACCAACTACGTTCAAGAAGCTGTCCAACTAAAGGAAGCCAACAGTGTGTGCAACAATATTGTCATAAGTATCATTTTCAAATTTTTGTACGGCTTTAGGCACGATTTGCTTTGTTTTTTTATTAATATTAAAATTTAATTTTATTCTTAATGCACAATAAATGTGATTAGTTAATGCCTTCTTTTACTGTGTTGCTATAGGAACACGGACGGGTGTTCCTGTAGCAACACAGTAACTACGGGAAGGAGAGAGCCTCACGTTACAGAAGCAACGTACCATCCCCAAATGGTGTCGGCGTCATAGGGGCAATGTATTGGGTTACGGTCATATACTTAAAGGCCAGGAAGACCAGAGTCACGCTTTTGCGAGAGAGGGGTGATACGAATGCACTTCATGTATGAAGGTATTCCTTAATCGGCGGGTGTCTAGTAAGAATGCCTGTTATGATTCTGAACTGAATCCTATTTGTTTTAAGAACTCTTTTAGACCTATTCGCGCATGTCCTTAAAATATACATTTTGCAATGTGCTTGACCAAGTATACTTTCAAATTCGTATTTAGGTCTTTTTCAATTGGGGTATAACAATGGGAAATAGAAAGCCAGTCAAGAAGTCTTTTTCCAGTCGCTGTGCTCTTTGGCACTCCTACAGCCGGCTCTGGACCGAAGTAATTTGTAGCTAATCCTCTTCTGGTAAATTAATCAACTCTTTGATACATTCCTCGATGACCTGGCACCCATTAACAAACAGTTTGACTGTCTGTTATGTTCTTCTAGTCTATCGAGTACTCCTTGTCATTCCCACATTAGCCTAACGTCTTAATAATAATTGCTTCTAAGCTATTATATATCTCTAATACAAAGTACGGTGGTCTAAGTGATGAACATTTCCTGATGGGAAAAATCTTGTTCAAACAAAGCCAAAGGTTGATAAGTGATTATTAGACCCTGCTCTATCGAAAAAAAAAACGGTTGAGACTTATGCTAATTTTAACAGTTGTAAAGAAGTACATGTTGCCAAACACTCTTTTCACCCAAATTTCGGAAGTTATCTGAAAAAACCCGCCAAAAGTTCATAAATGATAATTTTAAATTGAAGTTACGTAACAAGCAGAGAAGCTGAAGATACCAGAAGGCAGGTTATTCACATTTTAATGAACATCTGACAATAAGAAAACTGTTCAAAATGAGAGTCGCCTTAACTCAAAGTTGGTCAAAAACAACATTTTTTGTAACTGTTTCAGCGCGATAAACATGAGCTTTTATTTCCACATATGACTACAGATAAAATGTGGATTCACCACTTCATCTCAAAGTCAAATCGGCAGTCAGATGAGTGAAGAGCAGAAACTGAAAGCTATCCATTTATGAAATCGATTAGCTTGAGGAAGATTTGCGAAACTTATAAGAAAATGGTCACAAATGAAAAAGAAAAAGTACTCTTTGATCGGGATAAAGCAACAAATATGACACTTTGAATATGATACTTTGAAATGTTTTCGAGTCCACTGTATTCTTTAAATATGAACCACGGCGATTCTTGTCTGTTTTTGTACTTGAAAACAATGCTTTAGAGAAATTTAGATCAAATTATGAGGTTACTAAGATAACTGTGGAGTATTTTGAGCATAATAATTAATCGATCTACAAAATGGCATCGAATTGTTAGCGAAGCGTTGGAATATATTATATACACTATAATTCCTTGACTTTGTTAATTTTTGTCCAAAAAATTATTGTATTAGCTTACAATTAACGATTATTACTCTATTGTAATAACTGATGTTACTATTTTGTATTACTATTGTGTATTATTTGATTTATTACATCACTGTTTCTTTGCAGATCTTCTTCTTGTGTTATCGTATTGTTAATTGTTGTAACCTCTTTCCTCCCTGTTGTGTATTTAATGAATCGAGTTACTCATACTTTTTCTTTCTTGGTTGCAATAATAAAATTGGACTTATCTTCACTACGGACTACTGTGATACGAGATGTTTAGACGTCATGGCGCGTATATGCTAATTTGATATTCAATTATTTATTTCTGTTCCTATACGAAGGATTAATGACAATTTTAGCGTAATTAGCATTAGCAATTAATGAGGCAAATCTGTAAGAATATTAAATAACGGCGAGTACCACTTAGTAGTAAAAAAAACACCTCGTAGATACGCTACTGAATAAATACCGAGCTTCCGATTATTTCGCCGGTCGGAGAAGTATGGTAAGTCAACCCGAAAATACGTCACTTCCCGCATCTTTCCATAAATGTGTTTTTTTGGAACAAATATTTAGTTTTCTTTACGGTCTTGGCAAAGATAAACGCTGAATATTTCTCTTCATTCATAACAGTTAGTTTTTAAGAGAAATTCATTTTTACCTTACAGTTCGATGTTTAGCTTGCAGTTATTTCAAAGTAAACTATCATCCTCTTTTACTTGATCGGTACGTTTCTTTTCCATTGATGACTTGACTGGGGAATATCCATCACTCCGTTATCTTGTTCAGACATTGTGCAACTCTAATCAATTGTTTCATTGTCACGATTTACTTAACAAAAGTTGTTAAAATGGAACCCTTTAAGATCTGCGTGATGATCTCCTTTCCAATAATTGTTTGTTGTACTTCACGTTTCTGCGAAAAGGCTGCCTATGCATAATCGTGCTCTCTTGTGGATCGTTTTGTAGTTATTCTTTGGCCTATCTTTTCGGTAAGCACTTTTATCAGTTTAAATGGATTGCTTATCAAAACGTCCTTCTGTAACTATTTTTAATCAGCATTATACTGTTTATTTTTTCAACTTACCCTAATTTCGTAAGTTTTTTTGTTTTTATAACTTCTAGTTCGTAATAACGTAATTATTAAATTGAAAGGAAAATTCTATAAGACCGGTTTAAGGTCATAACAAGAAGAATACGGGCAAGACGAACATCATTTGAAGTCGCAAGACGGAAAGCAGACAAGATATGTAGAAATAAAAAAAAGAGCCTATGAAAATGGACAAATAGAAAAAATTAAACAAAATTTCAAAAACAACGAAATTAGAGGGGCTTACGAATACGTAAAAAAGATAAAAAGTAGGTATAAACCTTGTAGTGACCAACAGAAAGTCACAGAAACCTGTAAGCATTATTTCAGACCCTACTTGGTACACAAGTAGACATGAAAGATAAAATGGGTACGAACTACGTAGAAGAGAATGAAGTAGAGAATTGAGTAGAAGCTTCAACCATAGAGGAAGTTCTCGAAGCTATTAAGACCCAGAAAAACAATAAAACCCCGGGAGTTGACGAAATACCAGCAGAATTGTATAAGGTAGGTGTCGACCTACCTAGCAAGTCACATCCAGCATAGCATAGATGCTATGGCAATGAAGCATGGGTCCTGAAAGAAACATCGAAAAGCAAACTCGACAAATTCGAAAGGAAACTACTGAGGAGAATACTAGCACCTGTGAGGGAAAACGCAATCTTCAGAAGTCGATACAACAACGAGCTTTATCAACTTTATAAGGAAGTATCACTGTCAGACTTCATTAGAATACAAAGATTGCAATGGACCGGATATGTGATAAGAATGGGAGAGGATAGGATACCAAAAAGAGCACTGAATGTTAGAATGCAGGGAAAGAGACCGGTTGGAAAGCCAAGAAAGCGCTGGGAAGACACAGTAAACAGCGACGCACAAGCTCTTTTAGGAGTCCGTGTATGGAGAAGATCAGCCACAGACAAGCAAGGGTGGAGGGAAAAAATAAAGGAGGCTAAGGCTCAATTTAGACTGTAGTGCCGTAGAAGAAGAAGAAGAAGGTTTAAGATCAGCTTGAAATTCAGTTTTTCATACGCGCAAAGGCCATAAAACAATAATTGGTAAATTGTTTCCGTCAGAAGAGAAGGTGCTTTGGTAAGCTGCCTCTAAAGTGGGAAAATATGTACACACACACCTTTCCCATTCCTGGGTTTAAGTTTGTGCATACCTGCTCATGTCTGGCGATGGCAATATCCTTAAAATCGCGATAGCGATGTTTATGAATTCAAACAGAGAGACCGACAAAGCATAGTGCACTCGAGAAAGAGTGCCTTACATACCGATACTTTATTCGTAGCCTCTATGGCTTGGAAGGTTAGCACACTCATTTCGATGTAAGGTAAGTAGTTTATGGAACATATATTGAGGAAAGTCGTCAACGAATGTGATGAAGAAATCACTATATGAGGCAGAAAAATCGGTAACCTGCGATACGCAGATGACACATTTATACTGGCAGCGAATGAAGTCGAATGACAACCATCACCGAACGGCTAATCCGCAACAGCTAAATTAATAAAAATATTGAAAGACTAAAAAATAACAAGGAATACTAAGCTCAGGTTGGTCAATCGACAATGGACTCGATAGGAGTAAGATCGAAGACTTCGAAATGTGGGTCTACAGAAGAATTCTACGCGTGTCCTGGACAGAACACCTGATAACTTTGGAAGAGCTTAGTATAAAAGAAGGCTATTAAAAAAAAATAAACCAATCATACTTAATTTACTTTGTCCAAGTAACCACAAGATCGGGGACTATGGAACTATTGGTAGTAGAAGAAAAGGTAAACAGCCGAAGGCCGACAGGAAGATCCAACACGCTGGGCAGACCAAATGAAGACTCTGGTGGGAAAATCCCTACATGCAACAGTCCATCTGGCACAGGATCGCAAAGAAGACAGAAAGCTAACAATATTTAGAGTATAACCACACCCTGACAAGGGCTCAAAGAATGATGAGAAAGAGTTTATGGTTAAAGCCAGGCGCTAGCTAGAAAAATATAAATGTCAGTACTTATAAACCCCAAAAAGGGATCTGTTACTCTAAATTGGAATTCACTTGTGTAATGAGGCTATCGGTGGATGAGTAGTACGATAAGAGATGGGGACTTAATAAGACGCTGGACAACCATAATATATTATAGTATATCTGGGATTATGGAACTAGATTGATAGTTTGTTTTTGAAATAATTCAAGAATTCAATCCCTTCATTAGAATTTTAATAACATTTATCCAAATTCTAAGAAACTTCACTTTCGTAATGCCGCAGTATTTTCGTCTATTACCACAAAAACGTACAAAATATATATAACAGGCAGTCTAGCCTCAAATCTTGTAGTAAAAGTATCAACTAATTTGATTCTTTCTCTATCCTTCTCTCCCTATATCTCTCGCTCTGTTTTCTCTTTCTGAAAATCCGGAAACACATAGTGTAGTGCCTATAAAAGAAGTTTATACATCATATTGACTTTTGTTTACGATTCTGGCAATATAAATAGCGACTCTAGCCGCCGACCGACTGACGGCAGACATTCCCCACCTCTATTCTCCAGTTTTCGTTCCGGAGTGCAGATCAATGGCAGCAACGGGTAATGGAAAGGCGCCTGGAAGTCTGGATTCGATTATGCTCTTCGCTGAGTCACGCGATATTTGCCTTTAAATATAAATGTTATTTTCCTCGAAGACGATAAAAAGCGGAGTATGTGACGGTGGAGAGAATGGGGTGTTAATATACGAGGGACGGCTTCCAGACCTGAATTAGTTGTTTGTTTATCTAGTTCTGTAATTCGGGAAAAACAATTCAATTGTTTTTTAAGTACATAGTTACATAATTTAGAGATATATGTAATTGTGTCTGTTATTTTTATTAAACGTAGACTATGTAATAGGAATTATAGGGTCTATATGTAATAAAAGTTACGGACGTAGTTATGCAAGAAGGAACCAATTACCAAAATACAAAATTTGATATTATCGCTTATATGGCATAAGGAAGGTTCAAACTTTGTTCAGCAAAAAAGAATCAGAGGCTTAAGCATCTGTATTTTGTGTGATAATAGTTTAAATCAACTACCATTTACTATGGTTTTGAGATTTGCATTCAAGATCCAACCGCATAAAGTCAGTCATGTGTTTTGCAAGAGGGAACCAACTCCATCTGTGTTAACTAAAATGAATCAAAGGAGCCATGTTGTATTTTACAAAAGAAGAACCAATGTTGTTGACTTGTTGCCTGTGCTTGTTTCTGTAGCAGTTTTCCGTGTATTGATATCTGATTCTTTTAGTTAGGGTTAATACAATTTATTTTAAAATCATAACATTTTTCTCATTAGGGATGTATTCACGATCACGAGGCAAAATGATGGTAGATATGTGCAACGAACCACAGGAGAATAAAGCACCGTATTTTGAGGAAGGATTCCTGTTAACGAATCTAAAGTTACACGTCATACGGGTAATGATAATACCAAAAGATTATTCAGTAGAAAATATTATTTGGCTGAAAAGTATGTAGAATTTTTTATTGTACAAAGCTTGCGAATTTCCACTAATCGTATAGACACTTCTTCTTCTTCTTCTTCGTCTAGCCATTCACGTCCACATCTGAACATAAGCCTCTTCAAGTCTTCCTTTCCATTGTTTTTTATTGTACGCTACTTGTAGCCAATTTTTCCCGGCAGTCCTTTTCAAATCATCTGTCCATCTCATAGGA